>NW_010546770.1:0-32979 GCF_000687285.1 Phaethon lepturus
TGTTATAGCAAGCATTCAAGAGCATTTCAGTCTTCACAGGTACTAGAAGATTTGCACATATCTTCTTTTAAAAATAATATAGCAAATGCTTTAAAGCTAACCCCCCTTTCACAGTACTGCTTATTACTGTAATGAATATATTGTCCATATCACCACTTTCCTCTGCAACAGACACACAGCTTCCTTGCTCATTGAAAGAAACAATGTCTAGATCACTTTTACACGTCTGTTTAGATTTCATTCCTCATTTCTTACTGGTACAAATCCAGGCCTTTGCACTTGCTTTGTGCATTTATTTTGGTTGTAACTCCATAGCTCATAAAGTTTAGTAGTTCTATGAATCGAGTCTTTATGTGCCATAGTTTGTTGCACAAAAGATATTCAACTCCTTGTCACTCCAGTAATGAGATAGTCTGCACCCACAGGACTGTGAAAAAGGGTAACAGAACATTTGGCAGCAGTGGTACCCCACTTCTCTTTTGAGGATATAAGAGACAAACACAAAGATAATGTCATCACACTAATGTCAGTATCATTTCCCCCAGCAACAATGGCACTTAAGCACACATACGTAAGTTAGCACCTTGCCTAGCTGCTCATAAACCCTCCGAGACAAAAATCTAGAAAAAGTTATAGGTATGCTATTGGTACACACTAACACACACATCAGTAGAGAGGGAGATTATTTAAACACAAAAATACACACTCTACAATAGACCAAAACCAGAAGTATTTAATTAATCATCTGCCAGGTCTTCTGACTTTATATGGCTCACTATTGTACTAACCAACCCATAAAGGCAGGTTAACAAAAGAAAGTACATGACTTAGAATCATAGAATCTTCAGGTTGGAAGGGATCTTTGAAGGTCATCTAGTCGAACCCCGCTGCAGTGAGCAGGGACACCTTCAACTAGACGAGGTTGCTCAGAGCCCCATCCAACCTGACCTTGAATGTTTCCAGGATGGGGCATCTACCACCTCTCTGGGCAACCTGTGCCAGGGTTTCACCACCCTTCGTGTGAAAAAAATGTTTCTTTAGATCTAGTCTAAATCCACCATGGTTTAGCTTAAAACCATTACCCCTTGTCCTATCGCTACGGGCCCTGCTAAAAAGTCTGTCCCCATCTTTCTTCTAAGCCCCCTTTAAGTACTGGAAGGCTGCAATAAGGTCTCCCCAGAGCCTTCTCTTCTCCAGGCTGAACAACCCCAACTCTCTCAGCCTGCCCTCATAGGAGAGGTGTTCCATCCCTCTGATCATTTGTGTGGCTTCCTTTGGACCTGCTTCAACAGGTCCATGTGTTTCCTGTGCTGAGAGCTCCAGAGCTGGACGCAGGACTCCAGATGGGGTCTCAGAGTGGAGTAGAGGGGCAGAATCACCTCCCTCAACCTGCTGGCCACACTTCTTTTGATGCAGCCCGGGCTGCAGCTGGCCCTCTGCGCTACAAGCACCCATTTCTTCCTCATGTCCAACTTTTCATTCACCAGTACCCTCAAGTCCTTCTCAGCTGGAGTGCTCTCAATCCCTTCATCCCCCATACTGGGCATTGCCTCGACCCAGGCGCAGGAGCCTGTACTTGGCCTTGTTGAACCTCATGAGGTTCACACAGGCCCACTCCTTATTTCAGAGGGTATCTTAAAGAAAAATTCCAAAATTTCAGGTTTGTATTTTTCACTAGCATTTTTATCATGCAAACCCAATGAAAAGTATGTTTTAGGATGCCAGGAAATTCCTATTGATATTCTTTTTTGTAGGTGGAGAACCCCGATTGATCTCAGTGGGTGCTTATGAGTTGAGATATATTTGCTGTTCATTTGGTTTGCCCCATTTTTTGTAGGTGGAGAACCCCGATAGATCTCAGCGGGTGCTTATGAGTGGAGATATATTTGCTGTTCATTTGGTTTGCCCCAGCCCAGTCATCTGTATATGCTCTGCAATATGGTCCACAATTAATGCAAAGCCGGAAAACACTAGATGATCACCCAGACACTTCTGCTTGTACCCTCTCAAACCAGAGATGTTATGAAGCATGGCAGCCAAAATAACCCAGAAACTATAGACTTCCACTGAAGAAAACTACAACCCCTGAACTAGCAGCATTCACAGCTAGAGACATGCAAACAGTGATTTAAAGAACAATGAAAGCTGAGCCTTCAGCAGGAATACCATGCGAGAGGAAGGCAGGCTGGAAATATGCCTGTTCTTGCAAAACTGATCCCTAAGCTAGACACCTGAGGTTTGCCGCTTGAAAATGTACTAAAATAGTTTTTCTGGGGTATAACTTCATGTGGGTTTACTTGTCCTAGAATACGAGTGCTCAAAATCTCTAGGAAGAGCACAGGAAGACAGGCAGGACAAGGGTTCGACTGAGATAAAAAGTATTCCAGGATATTAAATATTGAAGCGTGTTGCCTTTGGTAAATTTTAGGCATTGCTGAGCACTATCCATCCAAAAATACTGGGTGTCTATGATCAACATATGCTGCTCCACTGAAAGTCAGATCCCATTTAGGGGTCCAAGATGCATTACAAGGCATCAGTTACTAATCATTGCCATAAGGCAAGAGATTAGAGATGGATCTATGCCCTTTTCTGCATTTTATTTCACTTATGATGTGCCCTTGGTAATGACATGTATCACATTAATACAGGCTGGTATTCTAGCACTTGCATTTTTGTAATGGTCTTCATATGTGGGGTTTTTTGGGGCAGGGTGTGGATGTAGTGGTTTGGGGTTTTTTTCTTCCTTACAGGCTGTCTTGTTTGAGGTATTTCGGGGAAGTTAAACTGTAATAGTGGTTCCAGTTATCAGATCTCCTCTCTAGTTCCCTATGACTATTCTAGTTAAAATTTCGCTGCCATCCTGAATAGGCATATCTTATCACACTGATGACCCATACAACAAGTCTTTCCACACCCTTCTGTCAGTTGTTATATCTGGATCATATTTAAGTGCAGAGCTGCTGAGATCCAGCTAATAGAGGGAGGATTGTCAGCATTCTTCTTTGCTATATTGCGATTTTTTTTTTTCTTTACAGTTCTTTATTTCAGAGTATATATTGTATTTATTTCCATAGCCCCAAAATAAGACTCCTCTAGATACTTTCTGTATAACCTCCCTTCCATGTAGCATAACAAGTGAAGGAATAACAGAAAATTAGAACAGGCATTTTTACAATATAGAACTACCTTATTTAGAAAACTCTATGCCAATATGGCTCTTGCACTTCAGAGTCCTAAGTACAGGGATATGCATTCTGAGACAGCAGGAGGAAATAATAATTCATGCGTTAAAATGCAAAGGTTTTGAAAAGGAAGTATGCAGCATTACTGATAGACTCTTCTTCAGGGAATCAGGATGCTGTTCCTCTCCACTACCCTCACCAGCCATCCTCTGCTGCAAATGTTTTGTAATCAGAGCCATGTAACACCAGGCACTGTAAGGCTGCAATCTATTTTGCTGAACATGATCAGTCTTTCTTAACAAAATACCAGAATTTTGTTGGCTGTTAATAAAAGGATTATTTCCTTTCCTATATAATTAACCATTATCCTTGGTTAGGAAGGATGTTTTGGAACTGAATCGAGAATTATTAGTACATGAGGGCCAGAGTGACCAAAGCAAACAGAAGGGCAGCAGAATAGTTTGTCCACTGCTAGATTCAAGACAAAAACACTAGTTTACAAACACTTAGATAAGATTTTTTTCATTGTGATGCCTCCTCTGCATAGCGTTGAGGAACATGTAGTTCTCTTCACTTTACATTGTAGTTTTCCCTCAAGGCTACAGTTAAAATGACATTTAATTTTGACTGTAAGCTACAGGCTAAGAAGCCTCTGTTGCTTCAGTTGTAATGTCTTGGTTTTATCTTATCTGTGTAGTTAAGTCTCATCAGTCCAAAGCATAGTTAAAGAGAACTTGATCACATCTTCCTCATGCCCACATGCATTTTGTCCTGACCACTTTATTACACCCAAAGTGGTAATTTTTCTACAGTCTTTGACAGCTTTCATTGCTATAGCCTCACTGGTAACTATGTTCTACACTGCCATCAAATGGCAGAGTACCTGCTCTGGGTATATTTTAATGAACTTATTAGAATTACTAGAGCCCTTCAGATAAATGAGACTAGAGGTAAGAACAGATTCCCAAGGGCATAGCCCTTGGTACCCATTTGACTCTGAAAGGCAGCCCAATTAGGCTCCAAACCCTTTTGCATGCATCTGAAGAGTCCTCTGGAAGATCCAGAACCCCTAGACAGTTAAAAAAAAAAAATCTCAACACCTAATCCTGTTGGGGAAAAATAAAGTCACAGAATCATGCCAGCTGGAAGGGATCTCCAAGCATCTCTGTCCAGCCTCCCACTCAAAGCAGCTTCAGCACCAAATCTAGACCAAGTTTCTCAGGGCTTTTCCAGTTCCAGAAAACCTCCAAGACTGATTGCACAGCTTTCTCCAAAAAGCTGTTCCACTGCTTCATTATGCTCACACTGACTTTCTTTTTATCCACCCCAAACCTACTGATTCAATTTATGACCAGTCTTGTTTTCCTGCCGTGCACCTCAGAGCCTGGCTCCATCTTCTGCTGTTAGGTCTCCCCATTATCCTCCTTTCCCTCCAGGCTGAGCAAGCCCAGGGCTCAGCCTCTCTTCACAGGGCCACCGCTCCAACCCCGAAGGAGCTTGATGGCCTCTGCTGAACTCACTCCAGCTTAATCCATTGTTTCCTCTACTGGGGGACACAAAACTAGATGAAGCAATCAGTTGCTCATCAGCATAGTAACACCTCCTGTTACACTCAAACGTAGTAGTGCACGCTGTAATTGCTTACAAGCAAGAATATCACTGTACAAAGATAGCCATGTATTACTATACCAGCTGCAGATGCATTTCTTTTTGTTTCATTTGCACAACAGTTTTTAAACATTTTAGTTTCACTGCAACTGAGTTATAGTAAAGATTTTAAACACTTGAGAACCAATGAGGCAGGGTAAAAATTAATTGAAGTTTCTTAGCTGAATATTTCTTGATGTTTAATGGACAATGGCCCAAGTCTGCATTGTGCTGAAGTTTATGCAGACTATGCAGAAAGGGAGTACAGGCTGCCTGTTAAATGCTGCCATTTTGATTTGGTTGTGTTTTTCCATCTCCCTGTTGTAAATGACTCTACAAGGTGATGGTTAATAGCAATTCAGGCCCAGTACCACTATTGTTTTAGAAGCATCTTCTGTTTGTCACACTTCATGGCATCGAGTCTGAATGCTCTCAAAATATGTACAAATTTAATCAACCTGTTGATCAACAGATTTAAAAGAAATAATGGCTTTGTGTTTGTGGCTTGGTCATAAAAACATTATTCAGTGACAAGTATTCTGAAAGTCCCATAAAAAACCAATCCCCTAGGATAAATCAAAGAGGGTAAACCTTGCAAAGCAATATCACTGATGTCTATTATCCAGATATGATTGATTAGCTGCTTACTCCAACCTCATCTAAATGCCAATCTATGATGCTATTTTTAGAAACAAATGTGCTCATATTGTGCAAGAAAATAAGTTGGACAGACAAAACCTGCCACCTTTGTCCTAATAGTACTTCACATCTGAATCAGGACATTCTCTAAAAATAATCTGGTAAAAAGGAACTGGTTAGCAACATCTATGGTTCCTGCCAGGCAAAAAAAGAGGCAAGGAAAACACATTGCAATTTAGAGTTTGATAAATAAGTATGAGCAAAATAACAATGGTGGTGTTGCAGGCATCGTTAAGTGGTTTCTGTACTAACAGGACATTGAGAAATCAGAACTCTTGACATTTTATCTAGATAAGTAAAAAAGTGTCTGATTGGTAGTTTAATAGATATTTAATAGTATTAACTTATATGTATTGAGAAAGAAGGATTACCCACACATTTGAGAATAACTTAAGGTCCAAATAATTTTGACCCTGGATTATATATCAAAGTTGTGCATACTCTCTTATTTCATAAATCCTGTATTTTGTACGCCCTCAATCTCAGCTATAATTCTCAGGGATGAGCAAGCCAAAGTGCGCATTATACTCTATTAACTGAAAAGAGGCTTCAGCATCAAGTTTTATACTCTTATAAAAGTTAGAAATGTTCTAAGTTTCAGTGTATAAAGATATATCTCCTTCAGCTGCTGCCTACAACTTGCTATAACCTCATGGCAAATTCAATATCTTGCCACGTTCCAAAATGTAAACTTCATTCTTAAGGGAATACTTGAAGCAGACAAAAGTGCAATAGATCTTTACTGAAATGAATACAAATTGCACCTCACAGACAGAACAATATTAGTATTGCTTAGAGGGTCTCATGTGACATTTCCAGACAAACCTTCCTCAAATCCATTCCAAAAATTACAGAAAACTGCTGTATTTATGGTGAAATACCATACAACACACTTTTTTTTCACAGGTTTGTTTTCTACTTGTACATTATTTCACTGTTGTAATTTGGAATTTAGCCGCAGACAATCTTTTATTAAGTGTTTAAAAATCAAATATTAAGGTATTGGGAAGAGAAACCATTGTTTTAGCACAGGCATAGTTACATGCTGTAGTTTTAGATCCATTTCCTTGGGTTTTCTTCTGTTTTTCTGTTGATCTTCCTACAATAAAATTTTTATTTTTAAATACAAGCTAGTTTCAATCAAATTTGAAAGAGTAATGAAAATCTGAAAGATAATTAAGTCAGTATCAAAGGAGGGGAAAAAAAACAGGCTCTATTAGGCATCTGGAGGGGAAGTTGAAAGAGTTAAATTATTGCTGGCAAGGGGGGGGTAGAACAACAGAAGAAACTTCTACAGGACTCCATACATCAGTTCTTTCACAAAATAGTTTGATTTTTGTTCTAAAACAAAATTTAACTTCTGGATTCTTGCTTCCACAGTTTCACCAGCAACATTTTTCATTGCCGTCTAAGTTACTGTGTCATATGGTTTCTTTTTGGTCAGTGAAGTGTAAGTTGTGACAGGTGAGAAGAACCTCCCTTTGATTTTGCTGAACAGTGGACCAGACCCTTCATTCCTGGTAGCATAGTCCCAAAGCTCAAAGGAAAACATAATTGCCTAGGTCAAACACACACAAAAGCTATACTCACACTTTTTAGGGTGACATTAAGCCTGAAGATACAAAAAAAGACACCAGAATAAGTTCATGTTTTTATACTGTTACCTTTACACAAGAAATCTAGCCTACACATTTACCTTTTTACTGATATGTAGCCACATGCTGAATCAGATACAAATGGAAGGAGCAGATTTAGAAAAGGGTTTTCACATATCTCCTGCCTATTAAATTTTGGCCAAGACTTTCCATAATTTACTTGGACAAGTTTTTCTACAGTCAAAATTTAGAATTTGCAACAAAAGCGTTAGAAGACACTGTTAGAAACTTATCATTGATAATGGTTTTAATGAAAGCAAAAACTACAGAATACATAATATAGTAACTGAAAAGAATAGATGAAAGCTTTTCTGGAAATCTGACCTCAGTTAATAACTTATTACTAGGCATATTCTTTTCTCATGGGCTGAGTCTCAGATGGAAAAGAGTTAATTCAGTTTTTCCACTGAATGCAAATGTGACATGGAGAGTAGTCTAGTTCATGTTATGGGTGTGTATCAAATACAATTAAAAAAACATTCCTGAGCACAAAGGGAAAAGCACACATTCACAAAATTTGGTACTAAATCTTAAAGCCAAAATTGAACAAAATATGTTTGAGACATATTGGTGACAGAACTTTTTTCCTACTTATAATTAAAAAGGAAATTAAAGTCATACTATCAGGATAAAGATCACTTTCAACATTCTCAGGAAGGAGTTAAATGAAAATGTGGCTATCTAATGACAAGTTTAGGATATTTTTTTCCAGGGTAACATCGTTGACTTCTCAAAGTGGAGAAATTGCTGAAAAAAGCCTAACTTTTTTACTGCATGAGTCATGAAACTCCAGTTTCTTTCAGTGCAGCCTCATTCTCTGCACTGGTAAGATCTGACAGGATGCTTTGGTGCAGAATTAAACCAGATTTTGGCACTGCCACATAGTCAAGTCTGAATAAATCAATGGAATTTATATTTATGCTTAAGTGATTGCCTTAATAAAGCCACAATGAACAGAGTATTATCAATGTGCATTAAAAAGACAGCTCATACTACAAATTACTATTTTACCTTCTACATTATTTTTGTCTTAATGTCTTTATGATGCATTGAAAGTGTACAGTACTTTACCAGCCTTGATATATTAAAATGCCCTCATAAATTGTATTAAAACAACTTTGTTAAGCATTCCTAATATAGTATAATACTAATAATACCTAACAAATAGGTGATAGCCTGAATCATAAATGCTTTTCTAAACATGTTAAAATCTTTTTTTTCATTAGATGTTCAGGTCTGATAAGACACTCCTGCACTAAGACAATCAGTGGAAATTAGCAATTGCCATGAAAATTACTGTACAAAAAATTGTGTTGGTTTTCCTCCCCCACTCTCATTATGCCTTTACAAATTCTAAAAACAGATTAAAGTGAAAATTCAAAACTAGCAGAGACTGAACAGTGGGAAAATATTTTCCAGAATTAGCCAGAAGTATTTTTAATTCTGAGCAAGATTTAAGAATGACAAAAAGAACTCATCTTTTCAATCTTTTATTTCAAAATACATTCAGCTGATACTCCATGCAAGTCAGACTTGAACTCCTAGAACACATCCTTTGCAATGGATGCAATCTCTCCCAATCTCAGTCACAGCACTGAACTTGTTCTGCTTTTCCTTTTTTATAAAATACATGTAAATGTATTTACATATAAGATAACGTAGAATAAATGATGGTGGGGTAAGAAAGTTGGTGGTTTCTTTTTTAAGCAAAAGTAGTTGGGACTGTTACTTTCAAACAATGAAGCCACATATCCCAAGTGAGTTCCGAGAAACTCTGCATGTGCCACCACATGCACTACTAGAAGGTAATGTTAACAGCACCTTGAAGAGATTTATGTTGTTGCTTATTTATTGTTTTCAACATTCCCAGGAGTTTGCTTTGATACCCATTTTCTATATTGCTGTATAAGGTATACAGGCTGCTAAGGGCATCTGTACTAAAATACAGTTTTGAATTAAACTATTTATGCCAAAACTAATTTTTTTTTTTTAATTGCCAAATTAAACACATTCTCCCTACGTTTTCTTTCTTAGAACAGATGCACAGTGCACTTACTCTACATGCTGACAGGTTTTTGGCTGCTTGTAAATCCTGAAAATATTGATCAGTTAAAAATATTCGGATGCTTGCATCCCTCGATTCTGCTTACCACAGCCTTTCTTCCTGGTCAGCTAGGAGAGCACCAGCAATTTTGTTATAATGATAAATGACCCTCATAGACAGGTCACACTTTTTTACCTAAAGCCACAATTTGCTCCTTCCTTTAGGTCATAACCTGATTTTTCAGGGTGACAGATTTATTACTTTCTTTGTGTGCTAAAAACAAAAATCACCAACAATTGCTCAAAATACAGTCCTGTCACAATAACTTTGAGCACTTCCTAGCCAGAATGATGCAACACAAGAGGCTTGGGTTTTTTTCCTGTTTTCAAAGCAGCAGAAAACTTGTACATTTACCACAGCCATTGTGAAAAGCCATTTGGCTCATTTTCTTATACACAACATGTCCAGGCTATTCCTCAAAGAATAAAATATTTAAAACATTATTAAAAGCACCATTAAGTCTTTCATAATAAGATATGTCACTTTTTTTAAGTAAGGGTCATGAAAGAGTAACTTCAGGCTGGCCTGACTGTGGTCCTGAACAAAAGACTTTTGGGTGGAAGTAGTAAAAATCATGTTTGCCAGAAAACAAGTGAGTTTTATGGGTACTTCTATCACATCCCAAATACCTGGGGCAACTCGGGATTATTCTCCAGTAAAAGTTGCTGCTTTTAGTTTCCTCACGTGTCTCCAGGAAGACATTTTTCTGATGGCTCTAAACACCACAATGGTCTCAGGATGCTCTTCCCATGCAGCGTCACAGAAAATAAGGCCCCTCTTGGATTTTAGTAAAACCCAAAGCCTCAGTCCTCAAAACCTTGGTCCAGCTGCAGTTCCCCAAATGGGAAATGCATTGTTAGTAGAATAGGGCAGGAGCGGAGTACTCAAGCAGAACTACATGAGACTTGGTGCCTACTTCCCACATTACACGCTAAGGGACACTACACTGGCCTTCCATGAGCATGGCTGGAAGACAGGTACCACATGTGGCAACTCAAGGAACTAAGTCATGAGTAGCCCTGGACCAGGGAAGCCTGACCAGAGCCTGCCAACATAATCTGCCGATATATTAAGATAGAGACATTCGGGATCTACACTACTCTAGTGCAGATTAGACCAGCGTCCTCAGTGTCCACAATGTATCCACCACACTAACAGCATTTAATTTCTTATCTTCATCCTCAAAATATTAAGTCTTGCAATGCTATTCTGTTTGGGGGGTTATGTATTTTATAGGAATACAGGAATGGCCAGGAAGCAAGCCAGTAGATGGCCAAGACCAAGAGTTTTTGACCAAATATACCAAGTAGACCAGCCATGACAGAAATAACACTTGTGACAATTTAAGTCGTCTTATGAGAATCTTATTTAAAAGGCAAAGAAAGAGCTGAGCTACAAAGCAGTGTGCCATTTGTTATGAAAATAGTAGTTTTCTGAAGCAAGTTTCTCTTGAAGTCTCACATCTGTAACGGTCCTCCAGATTAAGATATCGTAATCCAAAGAACCAAGTCAGCTTCCCGTCTCATTCTCATCTGGGCTTGGTAAAGTGTGGGCAGGCACACATCTCTTTCCTGATGCAACTTGCAGATAAATGGGTTCTCCTCTTATGAACCTCTCCATGCATCTGCTACCAAGAACAGTTTAATTATATTTGTCAGAGGTTTGCAGCATTTGGTCGTATAAGATTCATTGTCTGCTTTCAGCACCCCTTTAATGTGGTGCTGATAAAGGTGATTGCTTCGTGAAGAAAAGCACTAAAACATTCTTCAAATATCAGTTACAAAAGTGTTCAAATCATTCCAAAATACATAATTTGGCACAGATGAAGTTCTATAGTGTTGCAACTGAGCTCCAACCCTATAACCCTCACACAGACAAAATTCCCACTGAGTCCAAGGTGTTTTCCCACATAAAGGCAGAGGTACATTTTAATGCACAGGGTACATGTTCTAGTCTGTAAATTCCCAAGGCTGCCCTGTCCAAAATTCTCATTTTACACAGTTCCAAATCCTGATTAGTTCAGGTTTTTAGCTCATAACAATATACTTTTTGCTGAGCTATTGTCCTTATATTATGCGATGTTTGTAATATTAGGCCATTAAACACACACACTGTAAACATATACTGCTGGTTAATACATAATTTAATAGAACAGCTTTTGATAACCTGTGTGTAAGTACTGTAGAGTTCATAAGGTAGAAGATACAAGCACAAGGAAACAAATGAAGCAGAACTATTTCATTTAGAAACCAGTGCATCCTTTGGAATAACTGCCAAATAAGATCACTGGCGTGAATAGCGTAGCTGAAACTTATGTAAA
This sequence comes from Phaethon lepturus, assembly GCF_000687285.1. Taxonomy (NCBI): domain Eukaryota; kingdom Metazoa; phylum Chordata; class Aves; order Phaethontiformes; family Phaethontidae; genus Phaethon; species Phaethon lepturus. Next base: position 11,611 of record NW_010546770.1, read on the forward strand.
AAGAGACTGCAGGAGCAAGTGATAAGGGGAAAGCAAGCATTGAGAAGCCCAGTGATAAAGCAATTAAGTGAGACTGAGAAAAAAGGCTTCTTGACGTAAAAGACCTGTTTTTGTGTGTCAATTCAAATGCCATTAAGAGTCCAAATATACTGAGATGGAGAAAGTCCTGATTTTCAGTGAATAATTGACATTATGCCTCAGTCTTTTGGGTACAAATAGAGACACTCTGGTCCTGTACAGTTTTCTCTATCTGTGCTTGACGTGCACATCAGGATCCCAAGGTGTCTCACTAGATCTGGATATAATGCTCACTTTGTCCTACTATTTATTTAAAACATAGTTATTTGCAAACATGATCCTTTTCTTGCCATTTCACAACAGATTTCCCTGCTCCTGAGCTTTACCTTGCACATAGTTTGCAACAGATACAAGCACCATCTAGTTGCTTTTAAGGAATTTAGATTGCCCTCCCAGCTGCCATCTTGTACATACATATGTCTGCCTCCAGCTGGTAACCCTCCATTTCAGAAGACCCACATAAACACAAGTTGTTTCCATTTTTCCCTGATGGTTCTAACGAGCTTGTCTTCTCCAAGATGTTTTCAATAAAAAAAAATTAAAATCACACAATCCTAAGACATGAAAGACTTCCACTAAATTCCATAGGAGGTCTGAGTAAGAAGAGCATGGCTTCGAGATATAAATGATCAGAAACAGATCTATCCATCAGACTAGCTATACACACTTTTTACATGAGAATACAGGTGATAAGTTGCCTTTTCTTAGGCTACTTATCTTTACTGATATGTAATGAAGACTATTTTCTCCAAGATGCTTATTGTATTGTCAAAAGAAATTACTACCTTTCCAAACCTATTCCCTGAAAGAAAAGAACATAAAGTTGGTGATCATTAGCCAGCTTTATTCTATTTACTGAGATAAGGTTTATAGCTCAGACAAAATTCTCTCAAGACAGCTCACACTAACCTTTTAGAACAGAAAGTATCAAGATACTAAGAGATGCAGTCCTATCATGGCAGCTGCTGCCAGATAGAGAGACTAACAACGCAGGATAGAAAGACTGACTAAACGAGCAAGAAGTGACTGAGTTGTGCTCTGTTGTGTCAGTTTATTGTCACTGGGTCACGGAATACTCCTCTTGGCAGACAACTGTTTTGCAAGCTATAACAGGACATGAAGTTAAATCTGCTGCTTCAATATAACCTTGTCTTGCCCATATTTGTACATACCACATTCTGCCACTAAATTTCTTTCATTTCTCACACACCTGAAGAATGGCAAAAAAAGGGTCAGTTTCATAAATTTCAGATTTCTCCTTTCCTTCCCATCAAGCTAACATGTGAACACCTAAATAAGATGCTTTAAACTAGTAAGAAAACAAGCCTTCCCACCTAGAGTCACCAGAAGGACAAAAATCTAAGGACTTGCAAGCTATTCTGGACACAAAAAAACCTGTAGGGAGCTGCTCACCAGAGTTGTGAACAAGCATCTCAAAAGCTCATCTGTCAAGCCCTCTCATGATTACAAGCCGGAACGTACCCATTAGGCTCAGAGCAAAATAAAAATCATACTGTTGTACCAATACAGTGGGAAATGCTAAATTTCCTTGCATGGGTGCCAGCCAGCACAGCTGCTAGAACAAAAGTTAACGTTCAGAACAAAATCACCGTGCTGTGACCTCATTCTGAACATAGCTGTTTCAGATTTGAAGGGATAGACAGACAAGAAAAGAGAAGAGTAGCCATGAGGACCTGTCACGCTCCCACCTTTGCTCTTGGTGAAGCAAAACTGTGCTTGCTAATCCAGATTAAAGAAATTAATGCTGCTATATGTATGGACAAACTTTAAAACAGATTTCCCTCAGCTAAACCTGCTTCTGTAGAATTTTAGGAATAACGAACTAATGTAAGAAGATATAGCACTTACGAATCACCTATACTCAGGCTTTTACCAGTTTAACTTGCTTAAATGGAAACCTTGGCAATTACTGGCATTAGAGGAGAGAAAAATCCAACTACAGAAACCTAGAGGCAAGAACAATTCTGTTGGCACAGTTGCATTTTTGTTTGCTCCCAATAAGCCTTCCCCAATGTTTCTGTTTTTTCCTGTTGACTCTAATTGAGATCACTTCCTTATGAGGGTGACTTTGCACCTCTTTTTCTTTAGGAATCCAAGACAGACAAGGAAGTCACTGGTTAGAGAAGTTTGGCAGCCAGAATCATGGGCTTCCCTTGCTGACTTGGCTTCTACATCACTAAATTGTTGATAGTCATGCTCACAGCTTCCCTTGTTTACCAAGCTGTTTGCAATCTTCAAATCAAGGCCCAAAGAGTATTACTCAGTTAACAACTCTTGAGATCAGGGATGACAAAGATTTGTCTCAGTTCATCTGTTTCAACCAAAAACCTGTATTAGTGACAAGACAGACAGAGTTCTACTCACCTCTGTTTAACTACATTGGAATAAGGACCAACACACAAATACCACACATTTCTAAAGCACGTTTGCTAATTGCATGTTTTGCTACACAAAGTAAAATAGGCAATTATGTGTTTCTGCAATAACCCTTACAACAGACTTGCAAACAAATACGATGGATTTTTACTCAGACCCTCAGTTTTGATTATTTGCACAGGGCTACCTAATGCTTAATTCACAGCTGTAACAATGCTGGAGAACAGCTCAGCTGAAGAGAATGAACCATAGGCATTTGCACCTATGAATATCAGCTGCTACTTTTAGCTAAAGCACATATTTCTGACACTGTCAATCACCAGGACCCAGCAGGACACATGCTATTCAATTGCACAAGATACCTACGTATGCCCTGTGGAGCCAGAATGGTGAAATTCCAGCAGAGAGAGATAACCAAATGAAAACAGCAGCAGATTTAAATGCCAGCATGCATAAGATGAGGCAGCTTTATCAGGGAAGACAGAGGTTTTTTTGCAGGACATCCCAGAGCATACCAATTCTCCCCCACCCCATATTCAACTTTCGCATGCCCACCCTTTAAGGGCCTCAGTCAAAAAAAAAAATCACTGATGTCAATAAACTTAGACACACAAAATCACTTTTCCATGAAGGGTCAAATCACACCAGATATTGAACGATCACACATTTGCTGTTGGCTTTGCACACACATGGGGAAGTTACCATGGATCACAATTGCTTATTCCTGAGGCGATGTAGTCATATATATCAGAAATTAGGGTTTTGACTTTTATTAACTAGTCTAAAATTCAAATTCTGTGCACAGAACTTAAGTTCCTGAGACACAGTCCAACTAAATATCAAACTAAAATCAGACCGCTCTTTCTATATCTAAAGCACTAGTCTGACACTGGCTCCTTTCACTTGGACTCTTTCTAGCTTTCATTATCTCCTCACAAGTTACTGAGAATGAGCCTCCCTTTTCCCAGGCAGCAGTAGCAGACAGTATTTACTCCCTTCCAGTGTAACCCTCTCAGCCTGTTCTTGCTACAGAGTATGTGTGGATATAGATAATAAAGCAAGCAAGCCTTATTGGAGTAACAGAACAGATAAAATGCACAAGTTATTTAATGACCAAAACATCCAAGATAGCACTTTTCCATACCTTGAATGGCACTAGCTGTTCAGACCATAATAATGCAATGTTACATTTTATTCTTGGGTCTTTGAACTCCTTCCCACCCTCCACATCAGATCAGTAAGCACTGAAAAACTTCACGTTGGGTAGCCCTCTCATTTTTACCTCCTTAAATCTTCAGTTCTCATCTCTTGGCAAAATCCATTTAAACAGGGCTCACAAGTTAATGGTTAAACTTGTTGTTTGTAGTACCATTAATATAGGTCAAGCAGCACAATAGTTACAACTGCTGAGAGGGAAGGTACATAAAGACACAGTAAGCAGTTCAGGACCTTATTACAACACGTCTATCAAATGCAGGGGTACAAACAATGTGCCTGATTCATCAAAAAGATAACTTCTGCTGACAGTACACAGTGTTCCCTAGAGTCTCTTACGCATGGCTCAAAAATTAAAATTGGAAATGTAAACTACACAGACACATTCTTGCAAATGTAAGTATGTTTCAGCACTGTGAGCATTTCTATGCAAAATACCAGATATAGGCAGTGGGATGAATTCAGCTCTCATCTGCATCACTGAGCACTGAAGAAGTCAGCAACAGCTATGACTTTACTCTGCAATTTTTCTCATGTAACCAAGGGAAGAATTTGTCCCACCAGGCCCAAGGACACACATATTTCACTGTGGGATGCACATGCATAATGCCTACAAGAGGGATTACCTTATGCTTTATTCAAGAATATTCAAAAGGACAGACATCTATGCCTCAAAAAGTTAGTATTTCAGGAATACTGACAGTAAGTACTTTTTCAAAACTAATGGCACCTTAAAGCTTCACAACATGGATTACTTATACTCAGTGCCAGTCATTCACTCTCTGCCAGTTCAAATAGACATCATTCCCGATTTGGCTCCCAAGGTCCCTGGCCAAGTTTCCCAAACTAAAGTAAATTCCCAGATACCCTGCTGGAGTAAAAGCAGAAAGAATAGCCAGGTCGCAAGACTGACAGAGCCTACCACATGTGTCATTGAGATACAAATAATTGCAGAGAGGAAGGTATCATGACAGCATGTAGAAGCATCAATCAAGTTTGCAATGTGAAGTGCATCCCCCACCTGCCCCAGCAAAACCAAATATGATAAAGCTGGTTTTTCTGACCAAGCATTTTAAAAGTACAAATAGCATTTCAAACAATTTCACCCTTTCAAATTGAAATACTTCTAAAATCCTTTTGCCTCAGTCTATTCATTAGAAAAATCTATTCATGCCCAAGACCTAGCAACTGTAATTCCAAGAGGACGAGTTTGACTATTGTTAATCTGGGGTGGAGGGATGAAGTTGAATTAAGCAGGATATTTTACTATGTATAACAAAATACAGAACCGATACCAGAAAAAACAGTCATTGCAAATTAAAGTTATGATGTGCCTAAGACTTTCTTTCAGACTTTTGTGTTTTCTCATTGGTGAAAATTGAAGACAGTTTTCTTCCATTTATCTCATTGATTTAATATTTTGCATTTCTATGCTGTTATCTCTTATTTCAAAGTGCGCTATGAACCTTGGACTAGATCTTCAACCAGTGCGAATTGGTATAGCTCAATACTGACTTTAACAAAACTCTTCTGAATCACACTATCTGAAGAGTGATTAACTGATGTTGCACAGTCCTGTAGACCGAGGAGGGACATGTAACAATAACATGACATTAAAACACAGTAGATCTCACGTGTAATGCTACTAGTATTTTGTGAGAGAAAAACATCCTGTAGAATCATGATTTTTAAACACTGCTTAAAGCTCACCAAAAGCATTCCAATCACTTTGTGTATGTTATACACTGTTATGCATGTCTCACCTGGGGTGTTTTCCAGCAAAACAAATCATGTCACACAACTAAAAATGCACTTTTGACACTTTTCAAATTAACTCCAGTGCATGTTATATATATACTACATAAAGACAGATCAACAGACTACTCTGCCTTCTCATTGTATTCATCCTGGCAGGGAAGCCCCTTATGACAGCTTGGATTATAAAGTAGTTTGCTTCAACACAAATACCAGCATGATAAAGGGGTTTTTATGCATTCATCTGGACATTTTTTCTACTCCATATTACAGGTCATCTCTAAAAGCTTCATATATTGCACTTCCCTCACCAGGATGAGATATGCTCCACTTCAGCACAGATGTGCAGGAAACCCTGCTACAGAATAGTTCCTCCCTATTAACAGAGCTGAACCCTTTTTGTACAGAAACTGCTTATATTAATGAATACAGCATTGCCTCCCACTATTGTTTTCCTGAACATCAATAAAGATATGATTTAATTCATTTGATAACTACAAAGAAGGAGAAATAAAGTAACTCAATGTCAAAAAACCGTCCACAAAAAATTATGAATAAGAAATATGAGAGTCCACAGAACATGATGTAATTGCCTGTAAACACACATGTGACATGGTGGCAATAAGTCTGCTTCCTTAGGTACTCAAGGGATCTCTCTACTCAGTCATCCAGGAAGCAGGAGGTAGATTTGTGCCCTGCCGATGTTCAGATTTCTATGGGAAGAAAGGGCTTTGCCTTCTCCCACCCACTACCACTGTTTCACCCTAAGATGATATCTGCTGAATTTCAGCTAATAACACTTTGTCCCATTTAAAAGCGGGATATAACAAGACACTTACAAATCCAGCAGAAACTAAGTCAGCCAAACCGGTTCTATTAGCCCCTCTAAAAATGTTGTTCTGATTCCAAAGATGTGTGCTACATTTCAGTGAATTTCCCCCTTTCTGTTATTATGACTGTCCTGTTTAAACACAGTTTTAGGATGGATACAACTAAAGCTGTGATGTTGCTAAAGCACTTGTTAAACATTGATAAATCAGTACAATTCAGCATTTGGATGTACTTCCATTGGGTTAACCAGGATGAAAACAATTCACCTGGTTTCTACTAAAAAGTCAATAGAAACACATCTGCCACCAACTTAACCGAAATTTAACGTCACACCTTTGTAAAACTGGTGCAAATTTCTGCGAAAACCATTAGGCCATAATGAAACCGTTAATATATCTAATGAAACCTAGTTCCTTAGTAGTGAATCTGTGTACCCACTTATGAAGCAGGTGGATGATCCTGGAAATATGACACTTGCTGTGAAGAAATGTAGACTGTATTAGTGGTGCCTTGTCTAAAGGCACATTCACACTGTTTAGGAAGGGTACCAAGTAGGCTTCATCTTTAAGTTATGTATCTTATTAAGGATTCTCCTCTTGTGTGGCATGCTTGAAATGTGATAAACCATTCAGAAAATTACAAGTAGCAAACTCTCCTTTACAACACTTCGGTAACCTGGTAGGACAATAGGGCCTTTGTACTTTGGAGTGACTCTAGGACTGAATCCTATCATCACAGTGATTCAAAATTCTCTAAATGGCTTCTCAGAACAATGGTATAAAAGCAATTGAGGCTTAAGAAGTACAAAGTACCATGCATTGCAGACAGCTTTCAACATTGTGGGTAATGAAATCAAATAAGATAAAGTAAGGATCACCTCATTCACTATCCAGCCACTTTGGTCTGTCTCCTTTAACGATGGTTCTTTTTATCTTCCATAAGCAGAAAGCTGCAGGCTTACGGGTCCAACCTGTGAAGCTCTGCCAAGTCTCAGAGTTGCCCTGTGCACATAGGGGTATTGCATGGAAGGTTCAGGTTTCTCGGAGGTTTCATTTTAACATGTTTAGCTTCTATTTTCTAGTCAGCTCATCTCAAAGATGGCTTGACAGAATCAAAAACATAGCTGTAGAAATTCTAGGATGCTTAGATTTTGGGCAGGTTGGTCAAACTAATATATTGAAGTGGGATCATAGTTGGTTTTATAGCAGTCAAAGCATAGAAGATGCTTCACAGATAAGATATGATACTTTCTCACAAAGTTTGTATAGAACTCAGCCCAACAGACCCCTTCCACATATGATAAATGTGAATTCACTTTTGATGTTATCAACAGTTACCTCCCACGTATGAGGCAGTTAGGCTTCAGCTCAGTCACGTCAATGTCTTTCTCAAACAACCTTTTGCAATAGGATCAGGATTAGCTTCAAATCCCATAAGATTCTATTATAAAGACCCAGAGCTAAAGCTTTTTAGCATTTGCTGTGGTGTTTGGGGGTTTTTTTGTTTGTTTTAAACAGAACAAGACCTTTTTATGTGGCACAACCACTGAGGCTCTAACTTCACAAACTTCTGCTCAAAGAAAGCTCCCTGCAAGATAGGTTTTCTCTGTGCAGATGCTTTCAGTATAGACCAGATCAGGAATGGGGTGCCAACAGCCCCCAGTATCCAGTGTAATGAGAGGGACTTGTCTACAACATTGTAGATTGCAACTTTCCAGCAGAGCAAAGCCATGGAGATCCAAATGCCATGCTGCAACTGAGGCAGACACTATCAAAGGATATAAAGAAATATAGTACAAGTTCAAAAGTTAAACGCAATCCTTATTCTTCCAAAGACTCCAGTGAAAGGGTACAGCCTTAGGCTATAAGTGTTGCCTGCTATTTTAGTGTTGCATGTATAGAATATTTACTGTGCCCTTTTTTTATATAAAGGAGTAATTTCTATTAACAGCAGCAGTGCTATTACTGCAAGCAGCACAAAAACCTAACTTGGGAACATCCTCAACACCTGCCTTTCAGAAGATTCTCAGTGCAGGTGCCAAGATAAGATTTCAGACATATGAGAAGCAGCAGCCAGAGGAAAGCTGTCCACAACAGAAGGACCAGGCAAAGAGAGAAAAATTAGATCTAAAGTCAAAAGGGAGGGGGAATAAGATCAGACAGCAACAGAATGAAGAAGAAAGAGATAAAAATGTTTGCGTTTGAAGTAACAGAATGTGCTTTTATTCATGTTGTGGAAACATTTTAAACTACAACAATTTCACTTGAATTCTGTTAGTTTCTTAAGTCTGCTGATACTATAGGCAAAATGATAGAGAAATGCTTGAGTTCCTGCCAAAATCCTATAATCCATTGCAAAATTACAGAACATCTTCCAACCTTTTGAAACTTCAAAACAATAAAGTCTCATCTCTTGTCCCTTCCCAACATACACAGCTAGACTGTCAGTGACTTGACTAAAAGAGCTCTCACCAAGAACAGTTAGGAAAGAAGTCTAGTTCATTATTTCTTTTTATAAATAAAATTATAGAGCTTGTCGAAATCTCCACCAACTGAAGTCAGTGTCTCTTTACATTTTCCTGAACACTGATCTTGAGTCAGAAAGAACTTCCGCCCCATTCCATCCCTCTTCTGTCATTCAGTGTTTTTCATTTGTCTCAGGGTGCTCTGGGTAAATAATTGATCCAGTACATTTATTCATTTTAAGCTCAATGGACGTTTGCTCCAAGACCAAAAATCATCACAAAATTGTGCATACTTTATAGTTTGTGAAACTCTGACACCTTAATGAGAGAGTTCTATACAGCTTCTTGAGATACAAGGTAAGGATCCAGGGAAGGCAAGACGACACTTCTTTCACAGCCAAATAGGAATGTCAACACTGGCACACTACCCTCACTATCAGATTCAGAACTTGCCATGCCGTTAATATGAAATGAAAAATCAATTGTTATTGTTTAGTCATTATCTCCTGTCAACTGATGCACAAGTGTCAAACACGGCAGTGAGTTAATCGTACCACAAGGCACAGGGGATATTTTTCAGAAGTAGGCTTGAGCTGCACAGTGCTTAAGTCCTGACCCTAACTTCTCAGCTGGACAAGCACTCTGTCCCCTCTCAAGACACTAGAAAGCAGCTGAGGAGAGCTGTGTGCCCACACAGCAACCACCTGGTTTGGAGCTGGTACAAGCTTTTCACAAGCAAGATCTTGTGAAGTTCAGTGGTGCCCTGTCCAGGCAACCCCCTAAAGGGGAAGGGCATGTTCACCTTAGTTGCCCTTCATTGGGAATTACATCAGCAAAATTACTTCCCCCTTTATAAAAGAACGAAATCCAGAACTACGTATCTGTAGGGAGAATCCCAAGTGATTCAGACTGTTTTTTAGAAAGCCTCTACATTCTGACTGAAAAGCATATACAAGTCTCTGTGCTTCATTATAGTAGTTATTGCCCATTCTTAGCAAGGGATGAGGAGAGTGCCTACAAAAGCTATCAGGGAACAGCAACAGCCAGCTGCACCCCAAGAGGACGCAAACTGGGAGCTAAGGGCAGCAACAACAGAGACTGGGTGGGGAACTCACCAACAGAACGCAGTCCTACAGCACAGGAGCTGGTCAAGCAGAGTAGTGGCAAGTCCTACCGGTGCTCCAGTGGTCCTTGGGTAAAAGCAGTAAAATCAGACAGGTCTGAGGTCAAGCCAGGAAATCCAAAGAATAACTCAGGAGCAGACCCACTTCCAGCACAGCTCAGGGAAGGTGCTGAGCTTCCAGCTGGGGCTTAAATGAGCCTGTGGCCCCGTGGGTAGGGACCGTGTGAGTGGGGGCCCAGGTGAAGCTGATCAGGATCATTAAGGCCTATTAGTGACCTCGGGGCCAGACAAAAGCTCCTTTTTTTTTATCATCTTACTATTGTTCTATTGAATATCTCTTACTCTGTGTGTGTATATATATAGATATATTTGTAATACAGTATTATCCAGAGGTTGTGATCAGGTCTCTACCTTAATGGTACACACTGTTGTCTGGACCATTGAAAAGCATGTCAGTCTAATAGCAGGGTAGGCAGTGGTGCCCAGAGGAAAGAAAGAGTAACAGTTTTAGGATAAGAATAATGTGTGTTTGCAGTTAATAAGGGTACCTGAACATCTGTTCACATTTCCTAGTGTGGTAGAAGTACACAGAAGCCCTAGTCTGAGACGAAGAACTTGGTCTAGGCACTACACAAACAGAATGGCTGAACAGGAGCTAAAGATTTTCATGCCACTGCAGGTGCATTAACAGTCTGATTTAAAGTTGCTCCGGGCAAGTCAGGGCTCCTCAGAAATCCCAGGTGCTACTGTTTTCCCCAGAAATATAGGCACCCTAATTCCAGGGTCATCTGCCTTTTTTACTGTGGTCTAAGCATATAAAATAAGTATACTATCTAACAAACTGTGGGCACATTGTATAAAAAGATATAAAAATATTAATTAATATGTTATACTAATCTATTATTCATGTAACTGCACTAGGGAGACTATGTTCCTGAAGGAATGAAGTATTTCTCAGATCTTAAGTCTACTTGTTCTGTTTTTTAAGAACTGCAATATTTACCAAGAGTGGTGCCCAGATGACTTGGAAGACAATGAAAAAAATGTGTTTCTTCAGTGCTATATATGCATATGAAATATATCCATTGGACAAAAAAATATATGTTTTATTACTATGAAGTTTACATCTAAAGCAGTTACTGTTGTTCAGATTTCAGCATATGCCTCCAGAAAACAACCACCTTAAATTTTAAATTGCCCAAAGAAAGACTAGTGCTCTGTTTAATTATTAGTGCCATAAACCAGAGCAATATTTACCTGCCTATAACAGAGCTTAGGAAAATCCACCTATCTCTCCTGTCAGGTGTTACATTTCTCACAGTTATTAATAAAATTATCAGAAACCCTTATTTCTGAATGGTTTTTACCCCATTTTTCTCTCCTGTCCAAGTGTCCTTCCCAATGAAAGTCAGCTTTGAAATTGGAACAAATTCTGCACTTACTCATTGGGGAGATAGAAGGAAGAGCTCCACTGCATCAGGTCTGACCCATCACTTGAGAACAGAGCCTTGATTCCTCCTCCCTCTGGCTGGAAGGTGGCCCATCGAGTGTGTGTTACATGTTCTGCAGTTCATCAGCCTCCAGACATCTTTATATTCCTGGTTCAATAAATGAGTTTCAGTAAGGAGACCCCCTCTGCCTAGATATGAAATGCCACTCTGAACTGCTTTCTTTTGCCAGTCTTTCACCTTCCATTATCATTCAGCTTCAACTTACTCCTTGTTCTCAAGCAAAGCCAGACAGTGTGTGGCTTAGCATAAATGCAGCTTCCTCCAGGGGTGGAAATTAGTCAGAAAATCATCAGAGCACTCAGGGTCTTTCAGGATTTAGTTTCCCTGAGGTAAGACTTGGCATTTCCATCCTGTCTCAAGCTAAGATGTTTTTTGGGTTGGGGGGTGGGGATGGTAACAGTGTCATCCCTGCACATGTGTAAGTATCTTGAAAAAAACAGAGAATCTAGCTACCAAATTCAAAAGGTTTTAAGTTCCACATAAGATACACTTTAAGACTCTCTCCTCTCTTTCTCCTCTCCACCTTCCAAAATAATATATTCCTGATATTTTATTAATAGTGCTTTAAGAAGAAACTGTTTTCTGCTCCTGAGTGCTATGAGAGGTGATGGATGAGTTCACAACACCTGTTACTGCTACATACGTGGAAGTAATTTCCCCCTGCCTGTTTCACAGAAATCTGTTCTTTTCTCACAGTCAAACACTCTGCTCCTATTTCTAGTAAATAGCTCCTAGATAAGCTTTGAAATGGTTCTGTGAGTAACTAATTAATATAATTTCTCTTTGTACACCAATAAATTAGATTATTGAAGAAAAAGAGGTGTGCGAGAAATTAAAATTGAAGCTACTTATATAGATAGACAATGCAGATAAAACTTGCCTAGATAGCTCTTCTCACACCAAGTTTTATTTCTTCAATGTAGAGAGCTAGTGCTAAATCTGTGTCTCACCAAAGCTCATGCTACTCCTCCAGTTAAGGCCAAAAGAGGACTTCTGTGATCCACAATTGCATGCTTCCTTCTGCACAGAACTGAGTTTTCCTCCTAAGCAGTCCTGAAGGTTTCCTGATTGCTCATTTAACCTAAGAAAGTACTTATAAATGTCTGCATTTACTTCCTCTTCTAGATATTAATTAATTATCAGAAATATTCACTGAAATTTTTGCAATTATTAGGAGAATGTCAGAGGATGCAATTTTATAATTCCTACAATTCATTATTCATCTCCAAATATGGTTTCTATTAAATTGTGGTCATCCAAACAGAGAACAGAAACATATGAGATACTAAAATATTTCGATTAATGTAGTCAGAGAAAACAGTTTGCATTTTGAACACACACAAAGCATTTACCATGCTTCTGCTCACTAGAGTTACATTTTAATATGCTGAAAATCACAAGTAAGGAGTAGCATATGCTGAAATGTATTTTAATGCTGTCACATTCTATCATTGAGGTGATAAACATAACATGGAATATATATATATGTAAGAAAACAAAACTAACAAGACATTTAATAGTGCAGTCATACCATAAGACCAAACAGACCATCAACTGATGGAAATAATAAATTAGAACTTTACATTTCAGTACTGTAATTACTTCACTAAAAAACCCGAAAGGTGAAGATCACCAGATGTATCAGATTCTCTTAATTTCTTTTATAGAACTACTGGGAATAGGCATAAAACTGTATTTTTAATGCCCTGGTTTTGCACATGTAAAATAATATAAAATTCATGAAGGTGGAGAAAATACACTGAAGCATCCAAAAGAATTTTAAATGTCTGTCATAGATCAGGAGGAATACTGGAATGACTGAAATGAAGAAAAGTTTTAAAAGAGTGATTTCCAGATCAAAGAACTGAGTTTGTAAACCTCTTTCCACCTAAGCAAACCTCCAGCTGAAACCAACTGGACTACTCTCAGGAGCAGACAGCTCACGTCTGGTAGGCGCCATGCCAGGGTCAATGCCACATTTGCCATGGACTTTCAGTAGAACAAGGATCATGTCCCTCATTTGATGTGTGCTGTGCTGAACACTTACCTTTTCTGAGACATATTGATAATAAAGGTGACAACACCTTGAGATGACATAGAAAGACAACAAGGAACAATTCTGGATTAAGAAAAGCTACATGCAAAATGTTACAGGAAAATTATACAATCCTGACTGACTCCACTGAATTTACACCAGCATATATGTCAGGGATTGAAAATCTTTGAAAAGGACACTGTTTATTCATCAATCCATTTCCAGAGCTTATTTCTTAACATCCTTATGTCCCCAAATGAAATGCCATTTGTGAAAATGCCTACAAGAGGAGAAACTCTTTCTGACTCCATTTTTGTGGTAAATGGTTGCAAAATAATTTGATGTGCAAGACTCAAAGGAGGGATTGTTGCCAAGCTTTTGAAATCAGGTACACTTTCTTTGAGGGACATTTGTCTGAGGGACAAACAAGGGACAATTTCATCATACAAGAACTGGCAAAAAAAAAAGATCCCAAATGTTTTTCAATTAATTATCTTCCTGGAAGACCTGAGACAGAAAAGCATGTGTGAAATCACAGAATTTACTTTCAAAAGCCCTGTCTCACTGTCTCAGGATTAAAAGAGGGAAAAAAAAAGGGAGGGGGGGGGACTGATAAACACCAAGATACAAAATTAGTTTATGATGCTTGAACCATGGTTGGGAAGAGCTGCTCCCAGTAAGGTCAGTGGCTGCTTTACCAGGGACTTCCATCTGAAAAGCTACAGTTCAAAACTCCTGATCAAGCAAAGTATTCAGCCATAAACTCAGGTACTTAGCTTCAGTGGTACAACTCTTATGCCCCATTACGCACTTTTTTCAGCTGGGACCCAAACATATCACTGCTAAACATACAGAGCTGCTCGATCATAGGTTGATATAGTTTGTCCTGGAGTTTTACTATGAGTTTCTCTTCCCCCACTGGACTAGGTATAAAGAAAGGCAAAGAAAGTCTGTCTGGTTATGCACCTGGCATACATTCCTCTATCCATGGAGACAAAGTATCAGAAAGGAAAAAAAGAATGTTTTGCGGTGACCCTGACATTTGATACTGATGCAAAAAAGGAAAGGAATGACAGCATTTGAAGCCAAAAGCATGAAGTTTCTTTATATTTCCTATGATTTAGTATCTCTCTCCCCCACACATGGCAGATTCCTTTATAGAGACTTGTTCATGGGCCAACTGTGCTCCGGTAATGTCTCTGATGACACAGTGGAAAGTCTCTAACCACAGTATCATTTGCAGCATTTCTCATTTATGTTATCCCCAGTCCCCAAAGACATGCTTTTTCTGATGGAACAAATAATTGTTGGGTTTTTTAATGAATAGAATTGATAATCTATTTGATGACCAAATGTATTAGAATAGATAGAGAATCCAATTCTTTAGGTTTGCATGAAATCTGTTGTAAAATCTGGCTTCCAGCTTTCACCCAGTCTAAACAGACAAAAAATACCAGTGACCCTGAAGACCCCCAGTATCTACTTAATCAAATTTGTACATGTTTTTTTTCCCTGTAATACATAGGAAGATACAGTAACATAGCATGTTTTGCTGTTTGCAACATTAGCTGTTAAAGCATTTCATACACATTGCAAACCAGTAATACTCATAGCATTGCTGTGAGGTAGCTTGGTACAGTTTGCTCACTTCAGAAGTATAATTACACATATAAAAAAGAGGAAGAGAAACCTGATTTCTGGAAGTTTTTGGTGCACAAATCTATATGATTTTACTTGCTACATGTACCATAGACAAAATAAGTATTTATGATTTTGACTTATTAATTGGGTGAACAAATGTCTGATTTATACACTGCAACATGGTAAATAAAGCATGCAAAATGCACATGCAGTTAGTTAATAAGAATCTGGAAAATCAGGCCTTCCCTCTCCAGCCTGCCATCCTTGCTCTGAGGGGCTCTAGAGGAGAGTACTGGACAGACCAGGTGATAATTCAAGGCTCCAGGCTATAAGGCTCGAGTCACTGTGCAGTTTGCCACATCAACCTCATTTTCAGACCTGCTCTCTAGCTCTTGTCCTGGCTAGGAGAAGCCTGAAAAGCAGTTCAGCATGAACTAACCTGTCTGTCACTTTATCGTCAAAGTCTAACCATCATGACAAAGTATACAAAAAAGCATACGCTGCTTTACATTTGATGCAAAATTTAAAGCGAAAAAACTTCCTCTGACTTCCAGAGGCTTCAGATCTAGCCCACAGTGGAGTAACTTCTCTCTGTTTTTCAAGAGACTTGAAATATCAAATATCATCTGATTATTCAGGCTTGAGTCCGATCTCACAAAGTGTATGCAGACTTAATCTATTAGGCTAGAGCTGCAAAGGCTGCCGGTGGCACTGCACTGCGAGAAGCCACACGGCACTCAGGCTGCTGTCAATGCAGCCGCTGTCACCCATGGAGCCGGTGTGCCCCTGCGTTTCCCCTGGTGGGTGTGAAAGCAGAACCTGAGCCACTCATGGCTCAGCTGAAAAATCACCCAGTCCTCTACACAGCTGCCCACCTTTGTAATAATTACTTACAGCAAAACACTTGACAGCCATTTGACATGATGTGAATAGGTGTTGTGCCTCGCAGCCTTTGAGGTGAGGGCAATACCATCTATGTATCATAATCTTGGGATATCAATGTTTAACCATGCTGCAAAGCTCTTCACTGAGAAAGTAGTGTACGCTTTCCACTAAACACCTACAGCCTGAAGCTACTCTCCAGCCTGAGGACTGGGGCAATAAAATGGTTTTGTCTGACAAACCACCACCAGTGATTTGCTGGTGCTGTTAGTCAGAGTGTAGAATCCCAAGCGCATTCAGAAGCCTCCTTTAAGGAATTAATGCTTGCTTGTTTTGCCATCCAAAGAGTGTTTACAGAAGCCAAAACAACCATGCTTGCTGTCCACTGTGCAAAGAGTGATGACATCAAGAAGACAGGTCACAAGTCTGAGTTTATAGTCATTACACTTATGTTGGTATGGCTTTTCATCCACTCAGTATGCTCTTATGACCCCACAACTTTACAACCTTCCACTCTCTGGGCTTCATAGCACCTCTCCACTCTAGGTTAATCATTTCTGTGCCATTATCTGCCAAGAGTTCTTATCTCTTTTGCTGTCACTTTATAACAGGGTCCTCTTATCAAGCTGTACAAAATCACGTGACAGTGCCAAACCTATCACAAGTTCCAATTCTTCTGATTAGAGACTATCATGAAATGGGATACATGGTTTACAGCAGGTCACTAATGCTGGAAAAAGTACAGAGTCCACTCAAAGACACGCTTGTTACTTTCTGAATTCTTGGATAATTTTTTTTGTTGTTGTTCATCACGCCGACTTTCACTGAAGGTTATTATAGCCTGGGTCTCAAGGCCAGAAAAGTTTACAGGCTGCACCTCTTCTGTACTCAATGCTGTACACCTTGCACCCAAGGGTACTGTGTATTTACACCTAATAATGTCTTCTGGTTCCCACACAGCCATCATACAGGAATCTATAAAACATGGACTTACATCAGTTGGTAAGTAACAGTTTTCTAACTGCTTTGAAGACTCTGCGTAAATATATTAGACTTGGGGCTGTCCAAACTGAAGAAATCATTACAATTGGGCGAGCCAACAAAACTGATTAATTTGCACGTGTATTTAGGCAAAAAAGAACCTTGCGATACCATGTAAAAATGTAAGAAAACAGCTGATGATTTAGTGAATAACACTTTTCTCCAGAGGTAATGCGATTATCAAATATATAATCAGATAATTAATGGTATCTTTATCTATTACAATTGCTAATAACTGTGAAATTGTGTGTGTGTGTGCATGTATAAACATTTGCAAAAATTAGATTTAAATTGCTTCAGGCCTGACTATTCTTATTGAAGAAAACCTCAGGAACATTTTCAGGTCTTTTCTGAAGAATATCTGTATCTGTAATACACGACAACTGCAGATTCTTTATTATAGCTAAAAATGCAGTTATATTGTCATTCAGTGGGGGTGGGCTGGATAATAAAACCCAGTTAAGTCTTCAGAGCAGCGAAGAAGTGAATACTTTCTGTAGCATATGGAAACAGCTCCCCATCAGAAAGCCGGCAGGCGGGGGCTACTCTGGCCCGCAGGCACAAGAGGCATTGCAAAGCTGGCTGCCCTGGGCTGCCAGGGCTGCGGTGGCTGAGGCCGAGCCCCAGCGGGTGCCTCTCCCCACCACCTCCCTGCCCTTCTCCTCACACTTCCTATCTCGGGTCATTCTGCCTCTCACCAGAGGCCGGGAGCGAGGTGCCTTTCTTTTGGCAGGGCAACAGCATCCCCTGCCCCGTCAGCCTGTGCCGGGGCCAAGTGGGGCTGCAGAAGGCTTGTTGAGGGAAAGTTCTCCTTCGTGGAGCAGCCCAGGGTTTTCCAAGGCTGCAGGGTTTTCCTCAGCACAGCAGTATATGGCAAGGATGAAAGAAGGGAGCTTTGGCCTGCGTGTGGGAACAGGGTCTCATTCTCTTCCTCTTGCCCCCAAAGTGCATAATCACATGGCATGCAAGGCACTCACCCTGATGCTAGGTGTGATATGGGCACCTCGCCGTCAAGGGAGGCTCTGGGACCGTGGGGATGCAGGGCGCAGCAACAGCTGCAGGAAATCGCCTCAGACATAGCTGAAACCTGATCTTGATCTCCTGGGTGGAGCTGCTGTTTCTCCTGGGGAAGGGAAGGGTGCCAACGGGAAGGGCTCCCACCTCGGACCTGGCTGTGTGCCAGGCAGCTGGTCCCCAGGGGCTTCCTTCTCACCCTGTTCACCTGCCCTACACACCTCCCGCACAAGAACCGTGCCCAACACGGCAGTGAGGATTGCTGGGCAGCAAACAGGTGGCCGGAGGAGTAATGCCCCATGGATCACATCACCAGGCCTGCAACTGCCTGCCTCCTGGCTGGCTGCGCCTGGTGTCAGCCCTGCGCCGGGGTGGGATGCCTCTCCTCGGAGGGAGCCATGTGGATCCTCCAGCAGTGCCAGCAGGGTATCCCAGCTCCTCCACACAGCTCTGCCCCCAGAAACACATGGAAAAGTGGGGTGAATCCAGCCTCCCAGCTGCGTCTTGCTCCATTGGGCCTTGCTCCAACTTTTGCTCTTTTTGGCTGCCAGGGAGGGAAAGGTGCTGAAGAAGCCTCTGGTCCTCTCCCCTCAGCCTTCATCATGGGATAATAAAATAATAATATATCTCATGCATCTGAAAAGTGGCCACTCAGATAAGGTTTCTCAGGGTGAAAGGGTACAACCCAAGGAGAAGGGAAAATAAGGCACTCCTATCCGTCATATTTAGTCCATTTTCATGCCTTTCAAAAGACTGGCAGGTCTGGGGTCCCTAAACCATGTGGATATGAGGAACAGATTGGTGGGAGACATGTTAGCAGAGCACTGTTGTCACCATACCTCCAAAATGCACTCATATGTGTGTTGTATCACAGACATACCAGGACAGATTCGCAAAGCATGGCCCAGGAAAAGCAGGTCTAAATCCTGTGAAAGTCTCAGAAATCCTGTGTGCTCTAGGTCAGGAGGGGGATTCTACCCTTGCGTGGCACTGCACAGTCAGAACCCATGGTGGCATCCCTGAAAAGTGAATCTAACTCAGCATCGTAAACTGATCACCGCGTACCTGTAAGGGTTAAATGTAACCAGCACCACCCTGCGGGCCTCTGCTTGGGGGTGGGGGAACCAAATAGGACGGAGCTGGATTCTGTTCATATTTGCTCTTGGAGACTAATTCTTTGGAAGAAAAAGCTGTCCTCCTAGGGTATAAGTACAGTCAACCGCAGGGCCAAGTGCTCTTAAGAGCAAATCCCATCCCCGGACTTTCAGTTTTGTGCAGTTCTTCCCAGCAGCTTTTTTGCTTTTTCTTGTCTAGCTGGCAGCAGAGCGGGTGGGCTTTTGACGGTGTCCCTGCCACAGACTCTGTCCCTGCAAGGGCCTCCATCCCTGCCAGGGCCTTTGCAGCCCCCACCCCACCTCACCAGCCCCTCAGGCCTGGAGCACTTGCTGCTCCCACCGCAGCGGCTGAGAGGTGCCCTTGTCGTGGAGCACCTGCTTTGCGGACATGCACCCAGTGCCTCCCCCCATCTGGCGACCAGTTTGGGTTTGGTATAAATCAGTGACATGCCACAGCAAGAATGACCTGGCTCTCTCCCAGCAAGGAGGGCCCCGTCCAGCTCCCATGAATGCAAATCAGACTCCACGGGTTCAAATGGCAGTGGACCCGTCCCTCGGGGAGCAAACACAACCAGCCTGGAGCTGGAGCGTGAGTGGGCAATACCCTCTGTTGATACCTGCTTTTCGGTTTACAGTCCTATAGTCAAAGAGGCAGCTGGAATTCACAAAATCTTGATAGTACATGCTATCTTCCAGCATCGTATGGACTTAAGGAAATTTTTATGGAAGTGCCATGATTTTTTTCTTCTACCAGATTCCGGGGTGATACAAAGCTACTTGACTAGTTTTATTTTCCCTCTAATATCAGCCTCTTGCCTTAGTGTCCTCAGGGACACTGTGCAATTTTTATAACCATTAGCTATGATTATTTCACAGAAATAACTGTTTCATTAACTTGACAAAAAAATTATATAAGAGGAAAAATAATCTACTTGTAGTTTCTTACTGTGAATTTTTTCAGCTTGTATAATACTTACTGCCATCTTAATTTTAATGTATGTCCTCAGGCAGTTTATAGTATTATAATTAGTGCTCTTGAGTTTGGCAAGGTTTATTTTTGTTTTATTATTATTAGGTATTATTATTGTTATTATTTAATGAAAGTTCATATGATTAACAAATACAGCAAACATTATCTTTAAAAGTTTGGATTAGGATTTTGCCTGCAACGATGCAGGCAAAGCTTCCACAGGCATGAACAGTTTGGGTTGTGTGAGGACTGCAAGAAATGAGCCGTAGGTGATTTTTTTTGTAACAGTGAACTTTTGCTGTTAGTCTTTACATTTATCAATTTTCTTCCCATTGAATACTTCGCCCATCGTTATACTGCAAACGAGCTATCTACAAAAGGGGCAGTATTTACATTTACACCTGATTTTTTCCAGTTAGTCTGATTTTAAATACCCAAATATATGAAGCAATGTAACAATGATGATGCCTGTGGACTCCAGAGGGAAACCTCCAGTGCTGACAAAATTCCTTCAGGCACTCGTCCATGTGGGTAATTTAAAGGTCAGCTCTCAAACCTGTCTTTATATAGGATGAAAGGAAAGAATTATCTGCAGCAGGAGTTGTGTTTGGCTGCAGTGCAGGGAAAACTGTTACAATTCCTGCCAGATTATCATTGATGTCTAAAGTTTACTCACATGTTACACGAGTACATTATATGTATTACATAGATATGCAACTTTATGTATTAATACGTTCTTATATACAATGGACATGCATATGTACACAATCCTTATCAAGATTTCTCAGTACAAACTATGCCTAGTTCATTTTCACATGGTTTGTTTATGATTCTGTGCATATGTGTGGAGAAATCTTATATGAGATAGACAGATACATGAGCTTAAACTTTTTTTCATTATAAAGGTCAGCTGTTACATTACTTTTAAATAAAGTTTCCGATCTTCAAAACATAATTACTGGGGGGGGGCGGGGGAAGCAGACCTAAAATATTTTTTTTCTGATCAAGGGCAGTTGCCTCAGCAAAATAAATTTCATTTTTAAGCCTGTCTGTGCAGGATAGAAATCAGTTATCTCTTGTGATACAGAGCCCGGCGCTCAGCCCTGACAGGAGCCTTGCGTTATACACGAATGTGTTTGGAGTGGTATTTCCAGACCAAGCTCTAGCTCTTTCAACTAGATGTTCCACACTCGGCTCCAAAAGGGCAGCACGGGCAGAGACAAAACAGCCTCATCAGGAAATCATGACCAATGTTGGAAAGGAGCGGCGGGTTAGCGGCGGAGGGGGCAACGGCAGG
>NW_010546771.1:0-32061 GCF_000687285.1 Phaethon lepturus
ATTGGTGTAAATGCACCTGAGCTGAGCTGTCTATTTCAACTCTGGCATGCCACCCCTAAGCTCACCTCTAGTGAGCCTGGTTTTATCCCGTTCCCGCTTCAAATCTTGTTTAAAGCCCTCTCGATGAGGCCTGCCAGCTCATGAGCAAGAATCCTTTTGCCCCTTTGGAGTCAGTTGCACTCCATCTGCTGCGAGGACGCCCGGTGCCGTGTAAACCACCTGATGGTCAAAAACCCCAAATTCTTACAACGGCACCAGCCCCTGAGCCATGTGATATTAGTACATCAAATTTACCATTATTTCATATGTTTTTACAAGTGTTCCATGAAACATCTTTATAAATAATGTAATTTTTCAGTATTTTTATTTGTGTGAAGAAAACTATCACTTCAGTTCTTAAAAAGTATCTCACTAAGAAATTGATTTCTTGCCTAGTAGGAAATCATGAGAGGAAGGAAACTAGAGATGGAAATAGTAAAGAGGAGCATGTCCCAGTACTAAGAAAGTAATTCCCTTGTCCCATTGGAGTCAGATGTATTTAGATGCTGCAGCCCATGAAGAGCTTTAGGTCATCTCTGGGGGATTTTCCTTTAGAGGGAGCACTGTAGTGGAGCTGCACAGTTGAAGCCCTTCTACCACCTCCATCTAAATAAATATAGATCGCATGTGAGGCACCGTTTGACAGGTCACAGCTTCCACAGACTGAGTCCTGGGTAACGGGACTGTTATATAAAATACTCCAACCTGTTCTGAGAGTGGGCCAATAGCCGGATTGCAATCCATCATAGCAGAACACGGATGGCAAGTCTTGCCATTGCTGGGTCAAAGATTCAGGTGTTTGACAAATAACACTATAAATCATCTTACATGGGGGTTCTTTTAAGCATAGGAGTTAGGTGCTAAATAGAGTCTGAGAAACTGGGGGGCACAACTGCTTTACAGCGGGATCTAAGCACCCGGCTGTCATAGGCTCCTGTGACAATCCCGGGTAAAAATAGACATGTATGATCATCATGACCATAGAATATTAATTTAACTCAGTGCTTATTCTAGGCAAGGGTGTAGGTAGCAGCGTTTTTGTCATTGTGGCACATGTGAAAGTCTCAGCTCTGCATCACAGTCAGAACCCAACCTAAGAGCAACTCTGCTCTGAACAAAGACGTGTCAGAATGGTCTCTCCCAGCCATGTGTATAGATTCGTTAACAAAATTCAGATCCCTGGTATTGTATCAAACAGATACAAACAAAGTCTAGTGCTGGCTATGTACCTTGCTGCTTCTCTTGCTTTATTTTGTGTCTGGGATGATTATGTGAAACACTTTCCCTTTAACATCTGCTGCCTGCCTGTAAATGATGAACTAGGTTCCAGACACAATTTCTGCAGGTAACCAGCTGTGATATCCTGCAGTGATTCATAATACTAAAGTGTTTATAGAGATTTTTGAATTTACATGTTTATGAAGTTTAGAGTGTGACATAAGAGAAAATAATTTAATTGATATTGTTTATTTTACTGCAGCCATGGCTCTGAAGTGTTCAGTACTGTAAATTAAGTTAGTGTGTACTTCTCACTGTATGGTTGCAAACCTCTACTCAACAGGACATGTCTTGTGAAGAGAGAAGTGTGTGAGATCAAGAACGAGAGTGAAAATTTTGTACTCTGAAAGCCATCCACAATGACTCTGTAATGCAATTTAGTCTAAGAGTTTAAATTATTCAAAATAAAAAATAATCATGCAGGGAATGGTTGTCTTTCATTGTTATGGAATTAAGTATCCTTCTGGAATTCAAACATTGACTGCAAAAGTGTCTCACTGCAACTGCATGAGAAAGAACAGAAACAGGTTCACTAGAGAAAATCCCAAAGCAAAATGTTGCAGGATTTTAGTGTAATTCAATAGCTACTCATCCTGTCTATCGTAAGAAAGACACAGAGAGGAGGCATCTGTTTCTACAAGTGCAACACTAATTAATATGAAGGACTGTGTTTTGGCACAAACTACATGGAATAGGTTCAATACAGTTGTTACTGAAATTGGGGTTGGCCCTAGACTTTCCAATGGTTTATGCAGCAACACTCAATATTTAATTAACTGAGCAGTACTGCAAAGCATCACCCTGTTTCTGGAACTCAGGGGCTGGGAGGAAATTGGGAACTATGAAGAGAACGGAATCGTTGTATTTCCTTTCTGCCTCTTTCCTGATCCCAGCAGCCTCCTCAATGGGCGATCTAATTTTGCCAAGGGTGGTACTGGTTCCTTGGAAAGATCATTCCATAGGATGATCATCTACACCGTAACACACAGGCTTGGCTCAATGGCATGGCAGAGGGGAATTTGCCCAGGGGCTTTGCCATGCAGTGTGAGTGAGGACTATGGGAGGTCCCCTAGGAGTGTGATAACCTGGTCTATACCCATCTGGGACCCTATCCCTTCCTGGAGTACAGAGTCCTTTATCTGAGGTTCCAGGCTGGGACCCCATGTACTTTATTGGGTCCTCACTCAAAGATTCAAGCTCATGTTGTATGCAAAATAGGTCTCCAAATTTTGTCTTAGCACTTTGCCAATAAGTTAGGAAATGCAAGAAACAGCCTTCCTGGAAGTCAAGCAGGATAAAACAGTGTGGAAGAGATGTCCCAGTTTGGTTGTTTCATGCCTTCATTTACTTTGACCTGTGGTGCTGCCTTTTCCCTTTGAGCACATGCGCTCAGTGCTTGTAGGAAGAGCAGACCTGTAGATACACCTCTAGGAAACTACCAGTTTTATTCCTAGTTAGTGTTGGCAGCTTTGTCATACAAATAAACACCTTCACAATCAGGCTAGATTTAAAAAAAAAGAAAAAGGGGGGGGGGAAAGACTGCTGGGCCCTGTTATCTTATCCCACAGGCTATCACTACAGCGTGGCTTGCATCCACATGCTGGTATCTCTTGCCTTCAGAACAGGTTAGCTTCATCCAAACTCCTTTGTGAACAATCCCTGTCCTGTGCAAGCCCCAGTGCCTGGAAATGTCTGGGAATGATTTGAGAGAATGCTGCCAAATGCAGGACAAAACCGGGCTGGGTACATGCTAACAATTAATTTATTTGTATTGTTTGTTGTGGGATAGTGCCTTGTCCCTCATCCAAACAGGCAATATCTGAACAACAAACCTGCAGTAAGGAAGACTGAAATCACAGCTCTAAACATTTTTTCTTGTAGAAGGGTAGAATCCAGTTTTCCTTAAGCAGCAGACCATTTCAGAGGAAGATTTGTGCTAAACAATCACATCTACATGCTGTTCCTATGCTTGGGCTTGTTACCATTCCTGTGGTTATCCAATTCGCAAATAAAGAAATATTTAAATTTTTTTAAAAAGTCTATAGAAAATAAATATTAAAGTAACATTTTAAAAAATAATTCTAGGATTAGGATTATAGAAGAATGTGAAAACTCAGAATATGATATTGTGTAAAAAACCCCCAAACAACAAAACAAATCCAGAACAGTAAAACAAAAATTAAACCCTCCTCAAAAGTACCAGAAAAAAAAAAAAAGGGTAGGAAAAATTAATCTTCCAGTCCTTTAGTTTTTTCTAAATTAGGAAAATAAATAACAAATGTAGCGAGATAAGGAGAATTTTGCTGAGGTTAATATAAACATCAATTTAACGAATTTACCTTTTTTTCAAAACAACACTGTCTTGTCTACATTCTGTGTTAGTTAAAATACACTGATAACACCTTTCAAAAAATTTTTAAATCATTCTGCCTTCCTACTTCATGCTTTAAAGCATTTGCTTAAAGGAAAATTTTGTAGAACTTAAAAGGAATTTTCAAGCATTCAGTACTTTGTTGTTTGCTTGAAACAATCATATGGCATTTAATACAGAATTAGAGTCCTGCTATTGAATTCCATGGGATGACTCAGATGTTCTACAGAGAACAAACTTTTTCTTCATTAAGTGTCTTTAGACAATTTTTAGAGTCATTTCTAGACAACATCATTGATTAAGTCACAATTAAATTCTAAAGTAGTTTCCCACCAGGGTACAAATAATTAACACGAGCCAGCTTCTTCACTGCCTGGCATCTTGTGCAGAGAGAATGAGAAATGCTTATGATGTGATATCATTGTACACACATTTTCTATTTATTATACATTAATGCAGAGACCACAAAGTGCTCTCTCCTCATTTTTCTCTCTCTTCTTAAAACTCTTCATTTTCAGACTCTGTAATAGCTCATGATGTTCTGTAATCCCTTTATCATTTCAGTTGTGCTTCACTGAGTTTTTTAATAGCTTATCGATGTCCTTCGTATACTGCAGGGACTAAACCGTGCTCTCTATTCCATTGCTAGCTATGCTAAGGAAGGAAATGCTGGAGACAATCCTTCACATCACACTCAAGTAGCTCCTATTAAGCCTTTTTGGTGACATGCTCAAAGCAAGCTACTAGGAACTGATGCTTTCACTGTATTAGTCTGAATAAGAATCATAGAATCATAAAATCACGGAATGCTTTGGGTTGGAAGGGACCTTAAAGATCCCCTAGTTCCAACACCCCTGCCATTGACAGGAACACCTTCCACTAGGCCAGGTTGCTCAAAGCCCCATCCAACCTGGCCTTGAACACTGCCAGGGATGGAGCATCCACAACTTCTCTCAGCAACCTGTTCCAGCGCCTCACCACCCTCATAGTGAAGAATTTCTTCCTTAGATCGAATTTAAATCCACCCTCTTTCAGTCTAAAGCCATTACCCCTTTTCCTATCACTACACCCCCTTGTAAAAAGTCCCTCTCCAGCTTTCTTGTAGGACTCCTTTAGATACTGGAAGGCCACACTATAAAGTTTCCTTGGAGTCTTCTCCTTCCCACACTGAACAACCCCAACTCTCTCAGCTCACAAGAGAGCTGTTACACCCTTCTGATCATTTTGGTGGCCTCCTCTGGACCCCCTCCAACAGGTCCATGTCTTTCCTGTGCTGAGGGCTCCAGAGCTGGACACAGCACTGCAGGGGCGGTCTCACCAGAGCAGAGCAAAGGGGCAGAAAGACCCCTCTCGACCTGTTGGCCATGCTTCTTCTGATGCAGCCCAGGATATGGTTGGCTTTCTGGGCTGCAGGTGCACATTGCACACATAAGAAAGTCCACAGCCATCAGTAATAAGTGAGAGACCTGCTGAAGTAGAATTATTCAGCTTGGAGCTGCAATGCTGGACAAAGAACAGCTTTTTGTTAGATGACCTTTTTGGAAAAAATGGCCAGATTTTCAGGCACTTGACATTTTTTTTAGTCCTTTCATATGTCTGAGACCATACATTTGTTTTGTTAATGATACAGAATCATAAAATTGATGAGTTGAGCAGTCACCTCTGTAGATTATCTTTTCCAACCCCTTGCTCAAAGCAGGTTTAGCTAGAGCAAGTTGCTCAGGTCCATGTCCAGTTGGGCTTTTAATATCTCCAAGGACAGAGACTCCACAGCCTCTCTGGGCAACCTATTCAACCACTTTCACAATAAGGATTTTTTTTCTTATGTTTACAGAGCAATTTGGATAGTCTCTCTGTACTCATTCTGAATCACCTGGCCTGAATTCCACCTGTTGGGCACTACCTTTTTACGTTTATATTTGAGTTTAGTCAACTAAATGTAGTTTGGTCTAATACAACACAATAATTCATCTTACAGTGCCTGCCTCACTTGTGTCCTGAGTGCATCATGACTACTGTTAGATGTCTTCTACTATGGTAATCATACTAAGAAGCAAAGACTGCTTAGTACAAAGTGACTTAACTGAAGCAAAACCTCTTTAACTTATCTTAAGATGCCAATCCTATATGGTAAACATACATTTGGCACAGCCACGTAGGGTAAGGATCTTGGTCAGGAAAGTAATGGACAGTCTTAATACAGGAAACGTTGGTCTCATTAAAAATTTTCCTTCTGACCTTTGCATAGCAGTGTTACAGGCAAAAAATATGACTAAAGATTTTTGATGAAGAGGACTATAGACTTCTAGAGCATGTTGCAGGAACGTCATTGTAGTAGTAAAATAAGAACAAAAAAAGAACCTTCTGAAAAATATACAAGGCTTGCTATAACATTTTGAAAATTGGTATCATTGTAAAACAACATTCTTCTCCAAGAATTCTGGATTCTCTGAACACTTTTCAGAAATCAGCTTCTCAGATGTGTTTTATAATATTCTGTTGGAAAAAAAAAATGACAGAACATTTAATTACATGGCTATATTTTAATATCTCTGGAGTAGTAGCTACAGTCCTGTAAAATTAAACCACAACAATTGTCCTTCCACCTCAGTTCTGATAAGCTGGTCAATAAGAAGTTTAATGGCATTGATAATGAGTATGTTTTTTGATTAATCTCTTCCTGAAGCAAAATTCCGTCTGTAGATTAAGACTCTCAAATCTGACTTCTGTCTCTGTTTTACAATATTGCTTGCTTAGAATACCTTACAAATAGATACTAAAATCTCAAGTGAAAATAGCATGCATTAATAAATTTGAGATGCTTACTAATTATAAGTGGGCATGTAAAGTCTCTATAAACTGTGACAAAAAAAGAAAAAAAAGAGTTAATCACTTCTTATACTTTTATACTGCAAAGTTATGAAAGATCGCCTTTGTCTGCCATTAAGTACTCAGTAGGCCAGTAAACTAAACATATCCACAACAAACTCTATACCATGGGTACGCTGTCATGCTAAAATGAAAATATTCACACGTGGGTGTGAGACAGCGCTGCCAGATCATCCGCAGACTTTGAGGGCTGTCAGCCCACCTCGGAGCAAAGACTGAACTGAAATATTTTGCAATGAAGACAAGAAGCCTTACCACCAGGACTGCAGATCCAGCTTCCCTAGGGATGAGATGTGGTACCGAACACACAACTCGTGTGAATTGGGCAGAAACAAGACAAACAGTCATTTATAACTGCAGGATGGGCCACTATTTCTTTTAGCTTCCAGAAGACTGCAGGCACTACATATAGATGAACACTCAAGTGTGACCCAGCTTTGGTTTCCTTTCCATCTATAGCTTGTGACTGGGCTTCTGCATTACCTCCACATTTTAAAAAAAACGATTCCTTGATCACAAGAGGATCCTAGCTGTCAGCCTGGGGACGTTAGTGTCGGCGTCGAGTGCTCTTAGAATTCTCTGAAATTTGTAACACTGGGTAGAGCATCACCTTCAGACTTGAAGAGCAAGCAAAAGCAGGGCTGGCGATGGTTGGACCTGGTAAGCCAGGTGGCCTTTAGTGTGACAGCCATTTTGTACACCCAAAATTGATATGTAGCAAGAAGTCAAAAAAAATGTACAAAAACTGAACAAAAGAAAAAACAACAAAAAAGGTCTGCTGAAAGGAACCAGATTAGGCTTCTGCATTGTGCAGTACTTTGATACAAGACTGATAAATTTAAGATGGAAGAATAATAATACAGGAGGGAAAGGATAAACATAAGCAGGTGTGTTTACAATGAGACAGATCAATGGATTAGATACAGAGAAAAGAGTTTGGTAGAATGGTGGGTGAAAAAGAAACTCAGTGGATTCCTCTGATTTCTTTTTTCCTTCCACCTTAAAAAAAACAACTCTGGAAGTACACACTGAATTACCACACCTGTTTATTTAATTTTGCAGGTGACATAATTTCAATCTTAATCTTTATTTTATTCTTTTTCATTTGTTGGAAAAGAAAGAATGCTATTTTCATTGAGAGAGAACTGTGAGTTATAAGAAATAATCTTGCTTGAGGCCAATATCATTTTCCCACAGCCTGCCTGCAGATTTGGAAGACCTAGTGAACTGCTGCTTATATATCTTAAGAGTGGAAAAAAATGTTTTATTCAGAACAATGATTATAGATATAGATATATGTAAAAATATATAAATACATATATTTACAGGTACATGTGCATAGATGGAAGGAAGCAGAAGGTAAAGAGCAAAAGAGCTGGAATACATCATTTAAGGAAGAAAACTTATATCAGCTAGAAGGAAAGAGACCTAATTGATATCATCCTGGGAAAAGCTTTCCAAACTTATTAAACATTTCTGTTCAGATCCAATATAAGGACAGCTAAATTAGTTCAGGTAGAGGAAATTCTCATATCTTCCTTTACCCTTCCTACTTCCTTACCCATGTTTATAACCAAGTTTCATAAAGAATTTTCTGTGGGTATGAAATAAGTGCCTGCTTCATTATCATGTGCTTTTGAACTTGGAAAAAAAGAAAATATCCTGCTGGAAAATCTTTACCTGTGGTATTTCTGGTCAGGTGCCGATTAGGAGGTTACTTCAGTTTTTAAAGAAAGGTTCCGTTTATGATATTTAGTAACCTCCAGAGGCTTGGGTGAGTCAGATAAGCTTCAGATAAACATCTGACCTTTGCAGGGTTTATCCAAAGTGAAGAGAAGCTACTGAAGAGCACCTATCGCTAATTCTGCACTTGTTCCAAGCGGGAAACTTTCACTGATGTTAACGGAGCTCTGTGCACTGAATGAGAGGAGATTATCCAACACAAAAGAAAAGTTAACAGACACAACAGTGCCAGAAAATTTGTTCCTGTGGTATGACAGGTAGTTTGCTTCATAAAATTACAATATTGCCATGTAAAATTAAATTGATTAAATTACAAACTGAAAGTAGTCTTTTGGTTTTGCTTTCAGGCAGAAAGAATTGTTAATCACCAACATTTTTTTGCATGATTTATAAAAATTGATCTGGCAGATCAGGACTTGTGTAAGGCTTTTGAACTGGTCCCCCACAACATCCTTTTCTCTTTAAATTGGAGAGAGATGGATTTGATGGGTGGACTGTTGGGTGGATGAGGAATTGGTTGGATGGATGCACCCAGATGGTAGTGGTCAATGGTTAAATGTCCAGATGGAGATCTGTGACGAGTGGTGTCCCTCAGGTGTTCATACTGTGACCCATAGTGTTTAACATCTTCATCAATGACATAAACAGTGGGATGGAGCGCACCCTCAGCAAGCTTGGAGACAGTCCCAAGCTGAGTGGTGCAGTTGACACATCTGAGGGACAGGATGCCATCCCGAGGGACCTGGACAAGCTCAAGGCATGGGCCCATGTGAACCTCCTGAGGTTCCACAAGACCAGCAAGTTTGTACAAGTTTGTGTACGTGGGTCAGGGCAACACCCGGTATCAGTACAGGCTGGGGGATGAAGGGATGGAGAGCAGCCCTGCTGAGAAGGACTTGGGGTCCTGGTGGATGAAAAGCTGGACATGAGTGGGCAAGGTGCACTTGCAACCCAGAAGGCCAACCATCTCCTGGGCTGCATCCAAACCAGCGTGGCCAGCAGGGTGAGGGAGGGGATTCTGCTCCTCTGTTCCACTCTGGTGAGAACCCACCTGGAGTACGGCGTTCAGCTCTGGAGACCTCAGCACAGGAAAGACATGGACCTGTTGGAGCGGGGCCAGAGGAGGACACCGAAATCATCAGAGGGGTGGAACAGCTCTGCTGTGGGGACAGGCTGAGAGAGTTGGGGTTGTTCAGCCTGGAGAAGAGAAGGCTCCGAGGAGATTTTATAGTGTGGCCTTCCAGTACCTAAAGGGGTCCTACAAGAAAGCTGGAGAGGGACTTTTTACAAGGGGGTGTAGTGATAGGAAAAGGGGTAATGGCTTTAGACTGAAAGAGAGTAGATTTAGATTCAATCTAAGGAAGAAATTCTTCACTATGAGGGTGGTGAGGCGCTGGAACAGGTTGCTGAGAGAAGTTGTGGATGCCCCATCCCTGGCAGTGTTCAAGGCCAGGTTGGATGGGGCTGTGAGCAGCCTGGCCTAGTGAGGGATGTCCCTGCCCATGGCAGGGGTGTTGGAACTAGGGGATCTTTAAGGTCCCTTCCAACCCAAAGCATTCTGTGATTCTATTAAAGCCAGGCTGCAGAAGTTTAACAACGGCTTTCAACGAAAGTAATGGAGGGAGATAAGCTATGAAAAGAGAGATCTCTCTAGAATTAATAATGCAGCTGCACTAGTTTATAGCAGCTGAAGATCCAGTCTTTTGCCTATCTTCTTCCCTCATAAAGCTGTCTCCCTTTTTAAGAATAGAGACTTTCCTTCTTTTTTATTACCATTTCTGTTTTCCCTTCAATGGGTTATTTGTTCATTGGAATGCAGAGCTGACCTCAGCTGAAAATTCATTCAACGTAGGTCCTGCACAGCAATGCTTATCTCCAGAATCCCAGCTAAAAATCCCTGACCTGTGTATTTTCATTGTTCTCCCCAGAACTCTATTACATTTTTTATATTTTTGACAAAACATGGTGAAAGAACAGTGCTAGAGATGTGAATACATTTCCTTTCTCCCTGAAGCAAAACAAAACCTAGCCTGCCTCAGGCCTCCCTTGGTGAAAAAAAAAGGAGTTAATGCATTAAACATAGGACATACTCCAGAATTTTAATAGGATCTTTAATCCACCAAGTTTGGACATATAATTGTTAACATTTTGTTTTTCATTTTGGAATGTTTTGTGCTTAGGGTACTCCGAGAAATGAACATCTGGTATTAATAACTTTTCAGCATAAAAAGCTCAGCAAAATTATAACCTATTGTAGTTGGCAGATGGGTTGCAAAAAAATGAAGGAAAAAAAATCCACAAGACACCAGCTAGATTAATCCACTGCAATATAGATCCTGATTTAATTCGAACAATGCATAATGCATTGACTTCTAACAATAGGTGGCTATTGTGAGCAGTCTTTTCATATTTAGGCATATTCAGTAATGATTATTCATGTAAACAGGCTTCTTGTTTAAAATTAATCACTGAGTTGTTTTGACTGGTGAGTTGGTTCCAGCTTCGACGGGCGATGGGACATGTGTATAGTGGGAGGAAGAGTCTCGGAAAAGTATAAACAACCTCCCTGTTCCAGAAAGCTCATGGCACTGAGTTGCTACACTCAGCAGCAGTAGGTAAGAAACTGAACAATAAGTGATTTCCTCCTCGCACCTGACTCTGGCTGTGAAGAATCAGGGAGTCATTGTATGGGATAACATTTACCATCATTAAGAAAGTCTTGTGGTACAAAACTAGCTTGAGCTGAAAATATTTAAATGGAGAAATCGCCATTAACTACAGTGCCACATCTTTAATTTGAAAAAGGGAGATCAGGTTGATTAGACACATAGGGTGTCAGCTCTGCTAGATCATTAACTTTTGGCTTCCTGTAATTTGTAAAGACTTGTGGACCTTAGTTTTCAATTTATTTATTTATTTATTTTCCTTCCAAGTACCCCTCCTTTTTTTTTCTTTTTCTTTTTCTTCTTTTGTCTTTTTTCTTTTCTATTTCTTCCAAAGAAGGTTAGGATAGTCTGTCAAATTTATTTTATCGTTTACAACCCTGTTTATCTGCAGTGGCTCCAGGAAGTGAAATAGCTTTTCATGGAAATTCGTGTTACAGTAAATGACAAAATTCAAACTGTAAAGTTTCAGTTTGAACCGAACTTAAAACTGTTCTGACTTTACATGAGGGACTCAGATGCTGTGGTGCAGGTACCTGTCCCATAAGGACTGAGTTATTTATGAAATAATAGGGATTTTATTCCTAGAGGGAGAAAATATGTAGAGATTTCTCCCATGTTCCTTTCCTTTATAGTCATCCAAACAAAGGGAGACCGTGGCCTTTACTAAGTCAAAAGAAATCCAGTGTGAAAGAAATAGACTATCAAAATCTGAAGAGGAAGAAACTTTAATAAAAGGCAAGGTAAACAGATGTGAAATTGGGCAGATGAAGTTTATTCTTAAGTTTCTTGCTACTACAGTTTTTCTCTTAATGTGACCACTTAGATAAAAAAGGTTTTTTTATCTAGAAGCATATAGTCCACCTAGTGTAGTCCAGCATCTTGTTGTTACTTGATGACTAGTGACTGTTTATGGAATCAAAGACAGAGCAAATGTAACGTGATCCTCAATACACCCTCTGAGTCATAATCAGATCAGGTATCCCTGAGAATTTGGTTACATCTAGATAATCTTATTTAAAAGCTGCAAGTGGATTGTCCTCGATAATTTGGTCAATTCTTTCACAACTTGTGTCTATGTTTGGCTTCAGTAAGATTTTGCAGCAGTGAGCTGCCCAATGTAATTATACACTATGTGATATTTTATCTTCTTTGTTTTAATCCTGTTGTCTAATAAATTCTCCCAGTGGTCCTTAACTTTTAAATTGTAATAATGAATAATTTTTGTCTTTTTTGACTTATTCATTGCTCATTATTTTATAAATTTCTATCACAGCTTGGCTTTAGAATAAACACATCCTAACATTGCAGCTGAAATTACTGGTATTAAACTGGGCAAATGGGAACAATGTTTTCAGAGAGTTTGGGAATGTGATCCCATGTGTTAGATGCAGCTGGAGAGTGGTTGGAGTAAATTTAAAAACCAGCAAACCGTTCAAGGACTGGGTTTTGTTGTTGCATTGGCTGAAAGTCTCTTGCCTGATTCAATGCCACAAAGTGAAATTGAAGTCACAGTTAAAAGATGTAAGAGCTGTTTTAGTATGAAAAGTCTTGGGCAAGAAAACACAAAGCCACTGTGTTGCCACTTCTATACCCTGTTGGAGTGTTTGCTGCCCTCCTTCAGTGTCTTTGCGCGCAGTAGATCCATAATGTTAAATAACACAAAGCCAGGGATTAAGCTCAGTCTCCTAAAGTGGTTGTTACCGGTGTATTCCTGAGTTTGGTTGTGGCCTGTACCACCAAGCACTCTCCCAGGCAATCCCTGGGCATGGTTTAAAGGTTAGGGCAGTTCCCATCAGGCGGTATGGAGGACTTAAGATCATGTTAATCTTCCTGCATCCTATGTAGTCCTCAAAACTAGCTCAGCAGCCTTTCATCCCCAGTTTAGCATACATTGTACCCCGGAGTGTGCAACATCAGCTTTTTGTTATAAAAACACCGCTGTGCTGGGCTTCAACACAATTTCATCTGAGGGGAGAGGTGGGGGGCGAAGGCACAGGCACAAACGGCTGTAAGGCCAAAAGACGCCTCATGGAAATGAGGGGTAGCCCAGGGCCAACTTTTACATGCTACCGACACTTAGTTCATGAAAGTTTGATGACGCTATTTCAAAGTGGAGGTAGCCATACAGATGGGCTCCTGGCAGGCATTGAGAAAGTCAGACCACATCTTTCCTGGTAACCGAGCAGTGCACAAGCAGTTCAGTTTGTTCAGCTTTGTACCTCGTTATTTTGAATTATGTTAGCTAAGACATCCTGATCTTTGAGTTTCTTGAAACTGATGTTGTACATTCCAGGGTACTACGTAACTACATACCTTTTCTTGGAACTCAAAGCAGGAACAGGTGGATAGTTTAGTAATCGGATTATCCTGAAGAATTTACATGCCTAATGAACAAGTCACCATACATGTACCTTTTCCCTCCCTCCCATATTATTGTTTTTACCACCTTACCTGTTTATATTGTAAAGAAACCTTTGGGAATGGGACTGTTTCTTACTAGATAGATCTATTGCATCCACTTCTGAGTCCTGGTTAGTGCCTGGGTGTTGTCATACTGAAAATAGAAATAAAGAGAGCTGGTTGACAGCCTCCTGATGGAAATCTTCATCACAAAGCACTGTTTCAAGGGTAGCAGTTCAACCTTTAGTTGGAAGGTGCTGATTTAAACTAATAAATATTGTGAAATATAGCTCTTAAAAGTTTTGAAATAATAGGAAGCTATAGAAATTAAAAAAAAAAAAAGCTTCAGTTTACCCAAACAACCACTTTGCTCACAAGGAATTTATTTCTGAGAGATTTTTTTCTCATTTCTGCCTGGAAAAGAAAAGTTTTTTGTGCAAAATGAAAAATCTGTCTCCTGCTCAGGTTTAATAATAAATGATGTAGTTCTTAATTTTTTATTGAAAATTGGCACACTGTTTGTCAGTGCCCAGTAAATCGACAATACTATGGGGACTCCTCTTAGAGATACCAGGTATTTGAATCAAGCCACGTCATCTTTTGACTCTGGAAAGGTGGCTTTCTTTGCAGCTGTCATCCTTAAAGAATAGTACTCTAAAGCTCAGCCTATAATCACCTAACACAACATATAGCATATGCAAATATATAATTCACATGAGATTGGTTCCTGAGGGAATTCTTATTAGAAGCATGAACTGTATTGAGGGCAACAGTCTTTTTAGTGCCATTAAGGTAAATGAGGTGGTAATGGGAAGTGCAGATTATACTGACTTCAATAATTTATTTCATACTACCCATCAGGGTAGCTTTTCAAACAGCTAGTGTTCTTAATTGAAATGTAAATGAATGGTAAATTATGAAAAATTAATTATGGAAAAGAAAACAGGGTGAAATAAAGGAATTAAAAGCAAGATTCTTAAAGCACGGGAAAAACACGAGCTGACATGTTGATTAGATAGCACAAAATGGTAGGAAAACAAGATAGCACACAGAGGAACGCCTGGGTGAATACAGCGAGGAACACATGTCCATAGTATTAACGAGGTCTTGCTTGTTGGTACCGAGCATACATGAGCAGCAATGTATTCCTCAGTCCGTCTGTCTTTGATGACCCAACATCTGGGTTTTACATGTGTGCATCGCCTAACAGGAGATTTGTAGTTCATGACATCGTTCTACATCAGTGGGATGTGACCTATGTCCTGACCCCTCTGAAAGACCCTGGCAAGGATTTTCAAAGATTCAATTGATTTTGGCTGCTTCAGACTTGATTTTTTATCATATTCACACTCAGGGTGTCCTGGCAGGCAAGATTCGGGAAAGTGCATCAGGTTAGGCACCAAAATGAGTCTTCTAGTATAATTAGCAATTACGAAAAATCTTGATGTGTTCTGCTGAAGGTGGGCCCGAATTAGCCCGTTCATAGCCTCATAGACAGGCTTTCTTTCCACAGAAATTTGAAAACAGGAATATTTACTAGGCTGAGAAAATTTAATGGAAGTATGAATCATGTTGACTTGTACTGTTGTAAATTAGTTACAGTATGTTACCATTTTTTACTGTAAGTTGTACCAACAGAGTCTGGAGTATATAATTAAAATGTTCGAAGGTTACTGGTCCAGGCAAATACTGCATACAGAATAAAAGACATACATCTCTGCCATTCCTGAAAATGCCTGCACAGGTTTTTCCAAAAGTATCTCATATATTTGAAGTAGCAAGTGTCTAATTAAACATTAAGGAAAGTGCTAGGAATTTCAGCAAACATTTGTTTCATTAAATCTTTTCAAGAAATGAGTATATTGTGCTTGCTATTTTTTTAATAAGACATAAGTTTACTGAAATCAGTTTTGCAAATCAAAAAGATGAAAATTCAGTAAGTCTTAAATTAGAAATGTATTTGTTCAAAAGTTCCTGACCCCAAAAAAGCCCTGAGTGATTAAATATAAATGCATTTTTCCTTATATTTGGAAATGTTCTAAGGAATCACTTACTGATGAGATGTCACACCACCTTCACTACAAGAATATCTGGACCACATTTGGCAAATCTATAGATTTCTTCACGCTACAGGAGTCTGTCCCCTCACAAAACCTTGCTGGTCAAACATGTTCTAAAGATCAATGCGTGCAAGTCAGATTTCTTTATTTCACAGATGGCACAAAACAGCAAAGAAAAAGTGACCCATTATTAGCGGAACTCTTGATGTTTCCTTTAGAGACAAGGATCCTACTGATGTACCAGCAGAGGAAATCACCAAGGTAGTTCTCAAGGGAATATTCCTTACTGAACATATCCAGTAGAATATTTTGTTAGAGCCATGAAAAATACAAATTTAGTGTAAAAACTGCAGTATTAGCTACAAAAGAAATGCTTTTGGCAAGCAGTTCAGATTCATTAATGATGAAAAGACAAGACAAACGTGGTGTGGAGACTGAAACTGATGGATGACCTGCTCAGAACCATGAATAAATTACAAACATTTCTACATACACTGTTGGGCCAGTTAGCCTCTACATCTATCAGCCCAAGGTATTTCAGACACACCTCCAAAATGTAGGGAGGACAGAGATGTGCATTCAAAGAGCAATAGTTTTCCTATCCTTTGGACCACAAGAAGTCATGAAAGTAACTGTCACCATCTCCGTTTGTGTCCAAATGTAGGGTCTAACAAACATCTCTCCTCTAAGGAAGACAATCTTTCAGGGAGGTTCTAAGGTGCCTCGGGAATCATTGTCACCAGGCTGCTCCTGACCTGACACCCAGAATCATGGACCTTGTAAACATCCACCTTGAACTGCCTTGATGTCTGTGAGGGATGTCATTGTGCCTCCAGGGCAGAAGCGAATGGATGAAAAGCAGCTGCTGAGTTGAAAATCTGGCAACCCCGAGGCAGCAGCTGACTGGCAGATAAAAGCTCTAAGGGACCATAAGTGACATACTGAAGCTACCAGCCAGGATGGGGTTCCTCTCCTTCTAGATTACTGAGCAATATAAAAATGAAATAAGTTGCCTTCTTTTTTGACGCAGTAGATAAAAATGGTATTGTCACATCTTTCACTCTACAGAAAGTTTCAGCCTTTCCTCTTGGTCCTGCAAATCAG
Organism: Phaethon lepturus; assembly: GCF_000687285.1. Lineage (NCBI taxonomy): Eukaryota > Metazoa > Chordata > Aves > Phaethontiformes > Phaethontidae > Phaethon > Phaethon lepturus. The sequence goes on from NW_010546771.1 coordinate 16,551, forward strand.
GATGCTGAATGGAGGTTTAATGAAGGAGTAATGTAGCTGTTAATGGACTCAAAAGCATATGATGACGCATCTGCTTTCCTGAAGAAACTCTAGGGCCCAGCATACTCTCTTATTTTTACACCAGAGGACTCTGTTATAACATTCTGGACTTGAATAGTTGGACCAAGAAGAAAACCCAAATTTATTTTTCCAAGAGTAATTTTAAATCTGTTATTGTTATTTGATCTCTCTAATTTAACGTCCTTCTCCTGCAAGTACGGTTCCTCATGTAGCAGTCACTGACATTCAGAACCTTACAGACAAGTCCTTCATTAGGCATGGGATAAGCAATATTGAATATGAACTCTCTTTGCTTAGAGAGTTCAGCTTGGAAAAGGGTTTCGAAGTAATCTTAATTAAATACTCAATTACTACATCTAGGTTGCAATTATCCAATTCAATAATTGAGTTGATTGGAGGGTAAGACATACAGCCTTATAAAAACAAAACAGTAACTCTAAAAAAGATTTCAGAAATTTGCTCAAACTCTGGGAAAAAAAATTACAAAGAACAATTGTGATGATAGCAGTCATGGCTGCTGCTAACACTACTTCATTTTGCTTTGGATTTCTGTCATGTGTAACAAAAAGTGATCTACTTTCAAATGAGATAAAATGCTTCAGATCTGTGACCAAAAGATTCTTTCGGAGTAGATTAGTCTTCAGTTCATCTACTAGAATTGCCTGGAATACATGGTGAAGGCCTCTGCAGGCCCATGGACTCAGCAGAAACAGCTACAAGTCATATTTAAAAGTTGCACAAAACAGTCGAATCAAGTGGTCTGCATGGACTCTTAAGTTCTGTGTGACAAACTTAAAAGAACATCAATAAATCAGTAACTGCCTCTTCCCACTCTATTGTTAAACTCCTATTGTTACTCTCCTATAACGCTTTTCCTTCTCTTTAAAACACATAATCTACAATTTTACTAAACGATACGTGAGAATTGATTTGTTCTGCCTTCAGAGGCATCTTCTGGTTTTAGTTTGCCCAGTTACCTTTTCTAAATCTTGTACTGAGTACGAAATTAACAGCCGATTAGGCTATAACAAGGAGAAAGCGTTATGTCCACTTTCTAGTCACTTTGGGCTATTTCTCTCCTTCTAACGTGAATTTTAATCTTGTTTGTTCCACTGGGTCTTTCTGTACCTTTCACTTTCAGCTCTCCATTACATTTCAAGAACTCTTCATTTTCCTTTGAACTCTGTTTTGTCTTCTACTTTAGTAATGGTCATCTTCATCTTCCCCCATGTGTTTCACTTATCATTCCTCAGTGAAAAGAGAAAAAAAAATACAAGGTCACTTTGTCAAAGATACATAGTGGGTATGCCTATTTATTTCTGTGAAATAAATCATTTGGATGTATCACTGCTCCCAAGACAAGTAGGACAATAATTTTGATTTCCCAAAATGGTTTATAATTTTAATTACCTCTGCATTAATTTCTCAGTTTTAGACCTCCATAAAAGCAGTTAAACGGGAAGGAACAGCATCTGAAACCAGGTGATTTTTTGAAGATGACCAGCTGGTCATTTGATTAATTGCAATATTCAGTAATTGACTTGATTGGAGGATAAGACTGAAAATGTCAGGACCTCAGGAAATTATCTCATCTAATTTTGACGTTAGATTTCTCACTTGGGTATTCATGTCTAACTGCAAACATGTATTTCTGTTTATTTTGCTTTTTTTTTTAACCAAGAACTGAAGGGGAGTTTTGAAAATCTGGTTCAAGAAATACATCTTTTTTCATTTTCCTTATTTTCAATGGTTAATTACTCAAATTTGGCAATGGCCCTCCGTTGCTGAATGGAATGAAAGTGTTAGACAAGATGTAAGGAGTGAGGAGAGTGATGAGCAGTTTCTCTGTGAATGGATTATCCTATTTGTTGCAAGGTTTTCTGTTAATTTTCAGTTGTTTCCTTTATTTCTTCTTAGATGTCTCTTTAGGGAGGATATAATTTTATATATTTGATGATGAACACCCAGAAAATTTCAGAAATGTCTCAGAAGGCAACTTACAAATGACTTAAGCAAATGATCAGTGTATATCTTCAGGTTTGTACAGAGCTACCTGCATTTGAAGACTTTTATGAAGTTTACAGATAAATTGGAGCCTGGCATAAGTAGCAGTGAATTAAGTGCCCTGAGTGTGGCTTTTAAAGTTTGATAAATTAAAGTCCATAAAACATTTTGCACTCGGCCTGAAGGCCTGTAAGTGCACAGAACAAAATACAGTACTTATTAATCCTGTATCTCACTGTGTGTGGGAGTACTGGCAGAGCTGCTTAGCACAGGTAGAGCACTAAATTAGAGCACTAAACTTACCAAGCCACCTCCCCTTGCTGTAGATCCATTAGCTTTGCTGCTCTTTGCCTGGAATTAATTTGCTTTTTGCAATTTTGATGAAGAATAAAAATGAGGGGTTATACAATGTTTTTTTACAGCTGTGTGCTTTGATAACCAGAAGATATTTCAGTCACTATGATGACAGCATGTCATTCTGATGAAATAATGCTGCAGTCACTTAATAACACGGAAGGAACAGATAGAAACTAAACATGTAAATATGGTAATTACCAACCTCAAACACAATTATCTCATGTGCTAGTACTCATAATAGGAACAATATTTCTGTACTACTTTTTCCCAGAGTCGTTTGCAAAACACTCATTCTGTCTGCTTCCTTGTGGAAATTCGTCTCTCCCACAAAATTTCATTTTCTGTAATGACACAAAAACCACTGGTTCAGTGACCTTGGCAGCTCCTTCACAGGGTATATAACTTATGCTGTCTTTCCACCTTTATATCAACTGTGTGTCTCAGCTCCCACGAGCTGATCAGGGAAACGTGCTTTAGCCCAACACATGCGTGGCTGAGGATGCAATTACTGTAACTGGCTTTCTTAGCTGCCCGCTGCAAGAGCAAGAGGTCGGATCCTCTGTGGGTCTAAAGCCTGCTCCAGATTCATAATGACACTAAGATGATTTATACTAGGAGAGAGTTTGTGCCAGCTTGTATGTCTATATCAGGTTTGCTTGTATAATAACACTCCTCAGAGATTTTATTCTTTAAAATAGTTCCAGCTATTGGTTGTAACTTGGCACATATTCTTCTTCAGCTATGATAATATACTGGTAACTGCCTAGAGTTAGAGCGGTAAAGGACTACTGTTATGGGAATACAGTCATCTGGTGAGTAAATAGAATAGATTTGTTTCAGAGATTTGGGAGAAGTAACTTCAATCTGTAAAAGATTAACTAACATCTAGTTTCATATAACCTCTTACTAGATGAGATTGTGTGGTTCTCGTATCCCTGATACTGAAATAAAAAAACCATGAAACATAATCAGAGACATTGCTGTAAAAAATTTTGGGGGTTCCTCAGAAACAGGAGAGAATCATAAATCTGAGTGAAAATGTTTCTGTGAGATTTCTGGCCTTGTTTCTGTAGGCTGTATGTTGGTCTGAATATTTCAGGCAAGAGCTGAATTCCTTCATGCTCATGGGCACCCAGCTTCTACACCCAGTGGCAGCTTACACACAGAATATTCATTTTTTTCCCATACCTGGGCTGCCACAGCTCCAGTTCAGCTTTCTCTGGTGGTCATATGTTAAGAAAGAGCTGCTAGAGTGAACCTAAGAAAGAGATTTTCAAACTAATCTTTCCCAAGTGCATCTGAAAGGATCAAACTTAGATCTATAATTATTCTCTTGCTTCTACCTTATACTTCAATGTAGACATGAAAATTACTTATTGTGTCCAGTTGTTTCATATTTTGTGCCCGGTGTCAAGACAGGACTGGCTTGGACACTGGACAAGCAATCTATTACATAGTGCAATGAACTAATGGGGACAGCAAAAGAGTTGCTTTGTCCCTTGAGAGGTGGAGGTCAGCTACTAGAACGATGTAAACTGCTGAAGAGCCATTTGTCATCTCCTGCTTGTCAGGTCTTTGCTGCTGTTGTTGCAGGTGGGGTTATATGGGAAATCAGCAGCTACTTCTGTGAAAAGTGGTTCTAGCAAACTGTTGATGTTCTACTTCCAGGCTGCGGTGGGAGAGTCAAATTGCTATTTATTAAATCTTTGTCCTCCTCTCTACTCAGGTCCCATTTGTTTGTTACCACATCACAAGATCAAGTCCTTCCCTACCTCCCTATTCCAGCAGCTCTCAGAATTATTACTTGCCAATTTTGCACTTTAATCAAACATTAGTATATTTTGTAATTTCATTCTCGAAATAACATACACATGATCTTATGGATCAGTGAGAATTTCAAAAGTCATCATTATATACTTTTAGACACGACCAGAATCTGAACTTCATTTGTATCCCGTAATCCATTTGTTTGTGGCACCAAAGATCCATGCAGTGCATTGGCAAATAATGAAAATGGAAATAATTACAGACCATTAATAATTATATAGACACAAAACTCATTAATTTAACCCCTAGCCAAGAATATTCCCTTCATAGATCCCTACTGAAACTTGGGTTTTCAACCTTCAACTCCTTGCTTGCAGTTTTCATAGTATTATCCCTGTTAAACTCTAGACGTATGTGGCTCCATGCAATAAATTAGTTGAGTGCAAGACCTACTCACATGAAAAGTGAGAGGTCTTCCATCATGAGAGCAGAATTTGACCCTATTTTTTTTATAAGAACTGCTTCATGGCGTTTTATAGTAGACAGAGACATAGTGAAGCTGGTTGAAAGTAGCTTTCCCCTACATCGGTCTGAGAGGCAGGAGGGACAACTGAGATGTGAACTGAGCAATGCAAGCAAGTGCTGTCAGCAAGCGCTACACTCTGCTTTGAAACCAATGAGGTGTCAAAAACTGAGGGTTTGGGGTCCCTGAGCACCACCACTCAGTGGATAGACACGTTCATCACCTGGAAGGGGAAACTTGCAGATTTGAGCCAGGATAGGATTTTATTCAACACTAGTAATGAGAAAGAACAATGCATGACCACACATACTGTGGAGGCATACTGTCATTTTTAGCCCAATTTTCATTACAAATTTTGACATAAGCCCTGCAGTTAAGACTACTGGGGGAAGAGCCCTGTGCCCCACTGAAATTAGTGATACTGAACGCACAGTAAGTGAATGAGGTACGGGTCTTCAGCCACTAACCTGCAGCTGATTCTTCAGAGGTGACTCCCTGTATTGTACCCCAGAGACATCGTCAGAAGTGTTAAATGAGTATTTTTTAATTTGCTATGCAAACCTTTGAAAACAGATATGTTTGCGTGGGGCCTTACTGAAAGTAGAAAGAAAATATTTTAAGTTTGGAAAAGATTCACTTTGGATTTATGTTTGTGGTTTTTTTTTTTTCCTTTGCAAAGGAAAAAGACTAAAAAATTAAAGGATATGTTAGCTGAAATGCATTTAACACTTTATTCTTGCAGCGCAAAGGGATAATTAGAAATGTTTTGAGTGTCTTTTTTGTGTGTGTTTTAAACTCCTTTTAGTTTTCTGGATCAATATCTTTCCCCTACCTTATTTTAACAACTTTCCTTTGGACCAGAATCTCAGTAAGTTTAGTAGAAATTTATTTTCTGAGTAAGGCCTTACAAATGGTACCACATTGCCTCTCACAATACATGTTTTCATGTCCCACTATATCACTTCCTCATGTCACCTACAATGCAGTTCATCAGAAAAAATTTTGACATTTCCATCTAGGATTGTGTTCTTGTCTATGAAGAGATATATATCCTTATAGGCTCTGAATTTAGACTTCTAAAGTAGGTCACGGTAATTGTACTTACTCATTCATGCCTGTTCTCTCAGCTGACTACAAAGAAACCTAGGGTGACTAGCACAGCTGGAGGCATCTACACTGAAGATCCCTAAAGCTGGATGAGATGAATCCCACTCCTGTTTCCTAATAAAGGCAAATTGTCAACAACAACAGAAAATCAGATTCTCACTTGCTTGGCCCCTTGTACAATTACCTGAAACTTTGCAGAATGACTGTAAAAATATCACCATTGACTTTTTACAACATTTGGGACAAATCTAGTTATATTATAGCCTGCAATGAAAAAGAATGTTTTATTACTCTTGCTGAAGTAAAAGACTAAATCTCTCCGTTATTAGAAGGCCTAAAAATATTTATCTGAATGTTGATAATTTGTGATCCTTTTGTTGCAGCTGAGCAACAGACTAGGAGGTCCTGACGTGGAATTCACAGTAATCCCAAGAGCTATTTAGAAGTTTGATTTTTATTTACTTTTCTAAAAAAAAAAAAAAAAAGAAAGAAAGAAAAAGCTCAAAAATCAGCAACTAGGGTAAGGGAAGAAGGAAAAGAAAATGATTAATTATTTTGGAGAACTTGGGATCCAAGCAGAGACTTGGCCTACTTCCATTATTTAGTAGTCAGGAGAAAAATTTCCTTCCTCATCTCTTTTTTTTTAAACAAAAAAAACCCAACCCACCATCCCCATCCCCAAACACTATTTCACGCAAGGATTATTTCCTGCATGGAGAACGAGCTTGTTAGTTAAAATGAAAATATCAGAAGTTGACTTTTATTGAACTGTTTCTCTTTATGCATGCAATTCATGAAGTTTCTTTTTTTATTTAGGGAAGAGGCTATGCAGTCAGGCTGGGCAACAGATCCTGTTCAGCTATTCACGGAGTATCATCACAACTGTTTATATTTCATTAAGTGGGCTATGCCAGTCTTGGATTCCCAGACTGGCTGGAGTACCTTCTGCCGAGACCCTTACAAATACTGAGTTAAAAAGGAGGATGGAAATACTTGAAGTCTTTTGGCACTTGAGCTTTCACTCTGAAATTTTCCTACAAAATTATCTTGAGGGTTTCTGTGAGGCAGATATCTCTGTTCCCAAAAGGGAAAACACTCTTTGAAACCATTCAGCCTGTAGACTGCGAAGTGGTGACCATATTGCCAATATGAGTTAGCTTCCAACTAGGCACATCCTCTAAAGAGAAGCTCTAGACTGCATTGCCACTCCCTTGAGTCATCTATGTCTCCTTCATGTAATTTGTACCTCCTGGTGCAAATCCATCTTTGTCTTTTCTTTTCATGGTCTGCCTTATTATTTTGCTCTTTCCATTAATAGAAGTATTAGTCATGTTGGAGAGTGGGAGAAGAAAGGAAAGGAATCTTGAAGATATGTTACCACTGATTACAGTTCCAAACTGACAAAAATGTGCTGTTCCCAAATTTAGTACCATGCACTAAATTGCAAGACAGCAACACACCACAAATTACTGTATTTATGACATGCAATATACTACATGGACCATTTTGCCAAATTTCTGTGACAAGTGCACATGAATTATTGAAAAAATACCATCCCATTAGGTACCAAATTAAATGGAAATTTATAGCCACCTCGGTTTCCACACCTGCAGCAATTAGTGTCAACAGTGTATTTCCCCTTCTCCCCCAGTCTTGAACACTTCATGACTATACCCATAGTATGGAGTAAAGTCAGGTAAAGGTAAATTAAGGTAAATTAATCCATTAAGTAAATAAGTGTGTGTTGAGGACAAAGCTTTTTTTTTCTTTTTATTTTTTTCCCCGGTATTCTATGTCTGTGCACAGGTTTCCCAGGGGACCATGCAGATAAAGAGTAATTTGTAAAAAAGCCTAAACTGGGGAACAGAAAAAAAGGGAGCTTGCTGCAGTTTATGTGGTAGGAAGGCTTCTATCACGGACTTAATAAACTCGCCATCCCTGTAAAGATGATAAAGACCATTGATATTAGTATTAAATATAGGTGATTTTCCCCATCTATGTTTCTACTGACATTTGAAAAAACTTGCAAATAATGTAGCCCACACAATAACAGTGTGTCACTTTTGTAAATCAAAACTTCCATAAACTAGAAAACAGGAAGGAAAAAGAGACAGTAGCTAATTCAGCAGCTAATTATGCTTGACAAGCTCCTCAGCTATCATATGCTAACGTTCTGGTTAGGAGGCTGGACTAGAGCTTAGGAAACTTTTCTTTTAATATCTAATATCCTGTTCCTCAAAGAAAACTATGACTCGATTTTAAAAGACCAGTTTATGCTGCTAAATCCATCTGAATGCTCCTAAATCCAGCTTTTAGATTCTCAGAGACTCCTACTTAGTTATTTCTGAAACAATTCTGGCATTTCAGGTTTCTCCAATATAGCCTAAAATTACATCACTGCCAGGCACGCTCAGAATTGCCTATGGTCCTGGCATTTCAGATAGACAGGTAGGGTCTAAGTGTTTTGAGGACTTAGATATTATGCCAAGCAAATTATCAGCGAGGGCCGTAGTCAGGCATCATGGGATGCACCTTCTGGTTTAGGTTCTGTATCTCCTACATCTAAGGAAATACAAGCTAATCTTTCACTATTTTTACTACTTTAGTATTTACTAGAGTTTGTTGTTCTTCTTTTCTTCCTTTCTTCCTTTCTTCCTTTATTCTCTTCTTCTGTTTCTTCCTTGTCTGACTGGATTTGAAAGCATACCTCCTATGCGGATACTCTAATCACACGGGATATTCTGTCTAAGGCTGCCTCAATCCCTACTGCTACAGCAGTTCTGCTTTGCATGAGACAAAAAAAAAAACAAACCAAAGCAAACTAAAGCTCAATGACCCATCCAGAAAATGTGGACACAGATAGATCTGTGACTTGGTCAAGCTAACATTGATTATTATATACGGTACTACATTGGTACTACTATTACTAATGGTACTACATTGAAAAATGGGTCTGATCATGCTCTGGTTTCCTCTAAGTAAGCTCTGATTGACATGGATGGAAAAAGAAGAGATTAATCTCAGTGTTCTCTCAAGGTCACCTAATGAATTTGGGCATATACATCTAAATAAATCTTTTCCAAGTCTGAGTCTTTTATTTTTCACATCACACTTTTTCTTTTTAAATTTTATGAATCCGGTTTCTGTGAAAATAATATTGTAAAAGGAGCTGCTTTTTCTCTCCAAACATGAAAACAAGTTGCAACATAACAATATTAACTCTGATTCCATGTTGCTGGTCGAGACACTGTACCATGCGTTGTTTTCTGTAACACGGGTGTGTTGGGTACTGTGACCGGGGTCTGTCCAGATGAATATAACCAAAAGGTGCAGATGTTAGCCCCAAGGAGCATATATTACAAGGAAAGAAAAATAAATTAATTAACCAGACAGTACAACATAGTTTATTTCCTCCAAAGAGTATATTTTCAGAGCAGATTTTATTTTAATAAACTTGTCTCATACGCGATTTCCCAGTACCACTTTCAGTCCAATTTCAAATGTACGATATCCTCAGAATATAAAAGATAGTTTACTTAATAGAACTTGGAGATTCAACTCAGAGTCAAGACTACTGACTAGTGTTCTCATTTGCAAAAGGTGATGGGTCTGTATCTAACAAATTTTGAGACAGAATACTTCCCTGTCTCTTGTGTCCCAGACTCTGGTTTATTTTTGTCTCTTCTTGTTTTCCCCTCCTGTATTAACTGTAAATCTTGTGAGACCTGAATGAATCATCAGAGCTAAGTTTTGTAACATAAATCATAGAATCATTAAGGTTGGAAACGACCTCCAAGATCATCAAGTCCAACCATCAACCCAACACCACCATGCCCACTAAACCGTGTCCCCAAGTGCCATGTCCACAGGTTTTTTGAACACTCCCAGAGATGGTGACTCCACCACCTCCCTGGGCAGCCTGTGCCAATGCTTGACCACTCTCTCAGTAAAGAGATATTATTTCCTAATATCCAATCTAAACCTCCCCTGGCACAACCTGGGGCCATTGCCTCTTGTCCTTTTGCTAGTTACTTGGAAGAAGAGACCAACACCCACCTCACCACAACCCCCTTTCAGGTAGTTGTAGAGTGTGATAAGGTAAATAAATAAGTAAAGGGAGGAAGACTGTTTCTGGCAATGAAGCACTTGCTGGAAGATAGTGTATAACAGCAGCCTGCCTAGTGGGTCCACTTGGTAAAGAAAGTTCCCTTTTTAGGGCGAAGTTTCCTAACAGTTTAGGAAAGATTAAGTTAAGTTTAGGAAAGTCTCCTAACACAGGAGGGGAAAACAAGAAGAAACAAATTATTATTTTCACTCTGTCTGGAGACTGCCCTAAACCCAACAGGGACTAGGCTTTCTTCTACCATCGTCTATGATTATATAGTCAAAAACTATGGTTGAGATAATTTAAGTGGCAAGAGAATATCCTCCTGTACTGCTTTGATATGCTCCCTAGTATTTAAGCTGAAAGAAACCCAGATTAGGTGTAAACCATGTGCATCTAGAAAGCTAGACTTTGTATAAGCAATTTAGGTGCCTTCATGAAGATAAAGAACAGATTGCCCTTTTTATGCGGCTGTAATACATACTTAGGATTACATTTCTTACATTCTGGAGGAGTAGGGTGGGGTTTTTTGCACTTTACAAAGCCCCTTCTGATGATTTTAGTCCTTTTGTCTCTGTATTGTCTTCCGTAACTAATAATTGCCAAAGTATTGACAGCAGGATGCCTGACAAAAGAGAATTTTGAATAAGAACAAAAAATGAATATCTGTTTGGTTTTGCTGGATGGGTTTTACCATGTAACTGAAAACGTGCTACTGGGGGAACAAAGAAAAAGAAGTGGGAAGGGAGGGGAAAACAAAAGGACTTTGTGAGTAAGTATGTAAGTCACAACGTTAAAGAACAAAAAACTCACAGATAACACCAAGGACAAAAGGTATTACAGAACTATAAAGCAAGATGCTTTAATTTCAACCAGTGAGTATTGCGTATTGATATCTGAATTTATAAAATTTCCTGTACAATGTTTTGGGTTTTCTTGGGGAAATGTTGTGATGTGATTGCAAGATGTGAGTGGTAGAAACTCCTGACAGAGCAGTTAGGAAAGATGTTGAGTAATTTTTCTAGTTATTTCTGCTATTTAATCATGTTTTATACAAGTTTATTATGTGCTGTATTTTTTTAGTGGTACCATTCCTCCAGCTACGATAAAAACATAAAAAAGAAGTCCAGGATCTCCTAGAGGCAGTGACATTTTTATCAGATTAACTGTTGTATTACTGTATTTATTTATAAAGTTTGTCAGTTACAATGTGCTTAGATGGCTTCATCAGTAGAAGAGACACCTTAGATTCATACCTAGTTGTGTTGTTCTGCCTCCTCCTGATGGAGGAGAACTTACTTACAGCTGGGACAAAGTGTTGTTTCCAGCATGACTGAGACAAAATCTAGTCAAACTAAAAGGGCAAGAAGGAAATGCACAGGCAGTGGAAGCAGGGACAGGTATCCTGGGATGAGTACAGGGACGCTGCCTGGTTGTATAGGGATGGGGTCAGAAATACCAAGGCATGGCTGCAGCTGATCTTGGCAAGGGATGCAAAGAATAATAAGAAGGGCTTCTACAGGTACACCAGCCACAAAAAGAAAGTAAAAAAAAACCATACCCCCCTTAATGAACAAGACTGGCAAACTGGTAATAAAGGGTGAGGAGGAGGTTGAGGTACTCAATGAATTCTTTCCCTCAGTCTTCACTGGCAGTCTCTCTCCCACACCTCTCGAGGGGATGGACTGCAAGACGGGGACTGGAGGAGCAAAGTTCCTCCCACTGCAAGAGAAAATCAGGCTCAAAACCACCTGAGGAACCTGAACATGCACAGGTCTATGGGACTTGATGAGCTGCATCCCAGAGTCCTGAGGGAATTCACTGATGTAATTGCCAAGCCACTCTCTGTGAGATTGAAAAAGTCCTGGCAGTCAGGGGAAGTACCTGCAGACTGGAAAAAGGAAACATTGCATCCATGTTTAAAAAGGGTAACAAGGAGGATCCTGGGAACTACTGACCTGTCAGCCTCAGCTCTGTGCCTGGGAAGACCATGGAAGAGATCATCCTAGAAGCTAAGGCACATGGAGGACAGGGAACCAATCCAAGACAGCAAGCATAGCTTCACCAAGGGCAAGTCCTGCCTGACCAACCTAGTGGCCTTCCATGACATCCACATCAGTGGACAAGGGAAGAACTACAGATGTCATCTATCTGGACTTCTGTACAGCCTTTGACATGGTCCGGTCCCGCACAACATACTTCTTTCTAAATTAGGGAGAGATGGATTTGATGGGTGGACTGCTGAGAGGATGAGGAATTGGTCTGATGGTTGCATCCAGACGGTAGTGCTCAACGGTTCAATGTTCAGATGGAGATTAGTAATGAGTTGTGTCCCTCAGGGGTCTGTACTGGGACCAGTACTCTTTAATATCTTAATCAATGACATAGATAGTGGGATGGAGGGCACCCTCAGCAAGTTTGCAGATAACACCAAGCTGAGTGATGTGGTTGTTATTCCTGAGGGACGGGATGCCATCCAGAGGAACCTGGACAAGCTCGAGGAATGGGCCTGTGTGAACCTCCTGAAGTTCAACAAATCCAAGTGCAGGGTCCTGCACCTGGGCCGGGGCAACCCCTGGTATCAATGGAGGTTGGTGGATGAAGAGATTGAGAGCAGCCCTACCAAGAAGGACTGGGTGGTCCTGGTGGATGAAAAGCTGGACATGAGCTGGCAATGTGCACTCGTAGCCCAGAAGGCCAACCATCTCCTGGGTTGCACCGAAAGCAGCGTGGCCAGCAGGGCGAGGGAGGGGATTCTGCCCCTCTGCCCCGCTCTGCTGAGACCCCACCTGCAGTGCTGCATCCAAGTCTGGAGTCCTCAGCACAGGAAAGACATGGACTTGTTGGAACGGGTCCAGGTCCAGAGGAGGGCCACCAAAATGATCAGGGGGATGGAACACATCTCCTGTGAGGAAAGGCTGAGAGTTGGGGTTGTTCAGCCTGAAGAAGAGAAGGCTCTGGGGAGACTTTCTTGCAGCCTTCCAGTACTTCAAGGGGGCTTCTAAGAAAGATGGGGACAGACTGTTTAGCAGGGCTTATTGCAATAGGACAAGGCATAATGTTTTTAAGCTAAAAAAGGGCAAATTTAGACTAGATCTAATGAAGACATTTTTGATAATGACAGTAGTGAAACACTGGCACAGGTTTCCCAGAGAGGTGGTAGATGCCCCATCCCTGGAAACATTCAAGATTTGGTTGGACAGGGCTCCGAGCAATGTGGTCCAGTTGGAGATGTCCCTGCTCATTTCAGGGGGTTGGACTAGATGACCTACAGAGGTCCCTTCCAACCCAAAGTATTCTACGATTCTAAAATTCCATGATTCCATCTGAGGAATTTAATCAGTGGGATATAGAAAGTTGGTCCAATGCCATCCCTGTCACTTGCACTGATGTCAGACACATGGTAGAGCAGGGCTGGGTAACATGGTCAGCCACTGTTGTAAAATACCTGTTGCCCTTCCTGCCTTGGAGCAGAAATTGTGCAGGCAAGTAAATATTAGTAGGATGCAGGGTTTGTTTATCTATCTGCAATTCCCTCTACAGAAATTAAACCTCATGTATAAGTACCCTTCTGCCATATAGCACTGCGTTGAAGGAGGATTTCAGCAATGCTGAGGCCTCTGCCGAGGAGAGGGCACCATTCGCCAACACTTCTGCATCCTCCAGGTCTTGTTTGCTTTATCACGCCCTTTGAGTGCCCACCTCCACACATGACAGACTGTGGCAGAGGTGATGGGGAACGTAGGCTGCAACTGCATCTGCCCCCTTTATTTGGGATACTGGTTGTATCAAGCTCTCACCTCCTTTTCTCTAACTTTAAAATCTCAGTTGCTCAACACTAAAAACTGGCTTTAAAAATGGAAGTAGAATTAGAGCTACAAAACAACCAAATAACCAAGTAAACTACAAAATCCAGCAATAAATCCCACTCTCTTGCTCTGTCAGTCGTGTTAATTGCCACTTTATTTAATACCTTCCTTTTCTGCTAAAGGTTATTAAGAAGGATGTTGAAGGCAGACACACTTTCAAGCTGGTATTTTATTAGAGCTTACACTGTGAGATTTCCATCTAGGCCTTCACACTAGGGACTCCCTCTGCTCACTGGTCCATAATGACTGACCTACATATCTCTGCCGACCAGGATTTTGCTGGATGACTGCATTACCCAGCAGAATTTGACTCCCCTTACTACATTAATTTGTCACAGCAATTAAACCCATGTGTTGATTTATTGAGTGCAGACCTGGTGTGAAATGTAGGAGTGCACATGACTCATTCTTTTCTTTCTGACGTTATACTACTTCTGCCCACATTGCATTTGGCCATTTTCATGCTGCTTTTAACTTACTTAGAATTACTTTTGGCTTCCAGGAACAAATTCATTTTGTAATATCTCTTTCTTCTTTATCTTTATTACCTTTATGTTGTTTATCAATGCCATGTCTTCTCTTTACTGAATGATCTGGAATTTATACCATCCCTCCACAACGATTCCCTTATGAAAATCTGAACAAGACTTGAAGATTCTGGCTGGGGATCTGAGTCAGAAATGAGTATACAAAACCCCAAAAGATAATATTTTCCTAATGACTCCTCCATTAGCTTCTTCAACAAATGGATGACAGCTGTATCCTTTGAAAATTAAAAATTGTAAAGGTTTTTATCACAAAGGCTATGGGCTTTGCCCCTGGAGATAAATGGGTAATTGCCAAATGCAGGATGACACAACGAGGCAACTAGGGGCCAAGTTTCATCAGATACTTTGGGTGCAAATCATACAGTCTATGTATGTGGTATGAAAACAGAGCTGTAAAGATTTTGGACAGCAGACCTGTACTGAAACCTTCACCAAAATATTCACCTTTGATTACAGCACTTACGGCAAGACATAGAAATGGCCTGATACTCCAAACCAGTTCACATCTACATCCTTCAAGGAAATTCAAAGCTCTCTTTACTCAGGACTCGGATCTGAAAAAGGACTTAACCTAAAGAGTCTGAGTTCAGTGGTGATCTTCATGTCTTTGCTTCAGCTCTCCAGCCTTCATGGTGCCCACACCGTGCAGACAACAGAGTATTTGACATTATGGTGAGCCAGCAAGCAAAAGTTTTTAGACAGGGCTGAGCAGACCTGTGCTAAGCTCACATACTCTGGTTCCTTGGGAGGGCCAAACCGCCTTTCTCTCTTCATTCATGATTACCATTGTGGGGACCACAGAAAACCCTTGGCCACTTATTTTTAAAGCTCAGCTCTGGAGGAGGCAGAAAGCAGTCCAGTTCCCTATTCTTCTTCTAGGGTAAAACCTACATGATTACAGGGTTCCTTAGTGATATACACACCAACAGCTTGGTTCCGTCATCAAACAAAAAATTCCAAATCCATGGTTTCCTCTCCAAAAGAAAATCTTTAAATAACAGTGGAACAGAGAGGGGAATGCAAGAAAGAAAGAAAACGTATAATATTCTGAAAAGGACAAGTTGTCCCTGTCTTTCCGGGCAGACCCAGAGGTCAAAGTAAAGGACTTCAACCCTCTGTCAGGACAAGGTGATTTTGAAACTTTACAGAATCACAGAATCACTAGGTTGGA
>NW_010546772.1:0-9750 GCF_000687285.1 Phaethon lepturus
CTTGTCACCAGTCTCCATCTAGACATTGAGCCGTTGACCATTACCCTCTGACCATTATCAACCAACAAATTCTTCATCCACTGAACAGTCCACCCATCAGATCTGTATCTCTCCAATTTAGAGAGAAGGATGTTGGGGGGGACCGTGTCAAACAAGTCCAGATAGATGACATCAGTAGCTCTTCCCTTGTCCACTGATGTGGTCACTCCATCATAGAAGGCCACTGGTTTGGTCAGATAGGACTTGCCCTTGGTGAACCCATGCTGGCTGTCTCGAATCACCTCCCTGTCCTCCATGTGCCTTAGCATAGCTTCTAGGAGGATCTGTTCCATGATCTTCCCAGCCACAGAGTTGAGGCTGACAGGTTGGTAGTTCCCAGGATCTGCCTTGTTACCCTTTTTAAAAATGTGTGCAATGTTTCCCTTCTTCCAGTCTTCAGGGACTTCACCTGACTGCCATGACTTTTCAAATATGATGGAGAGTGTCTTGGCAACTATATCAGCCAATTCCCTCAGGATTCTGGGGTGCATCTCACCAGGTCCCATAGACTTGTATATGTTTAGTTTCCTTAGGTAGTCTTGAACCTGATCTTCTCTTACAGTGGGAAGGACTTTGTTCCTCCAGTCCCCATCTTGTGGTCCGTCCACTCGAGAGGTGTGGGAAGAGAGACTGCCAGAGAAGACTGAGGCAAAGAAGGTGTTGAGTACCTCAGCCTTCTCCTTTTTTGTTGTTACCAGTTTGCCAGTCCTACTCATCAAGGGGGTTATGCTTTCTTTGACCTTCCTTTTCTGGCCAACATACCTGTAGAAGCCCTTCTTGTTATTCTTTGCATCCCTTGCCAAGTTCAGCTCCAGCTGCATCTTGGCCTTCCTGACCCCATCCCTACAAAACTGGGCAGCATGCCTGTACTCATCCCAGGATACCTGTCCCTGCCTCCACTGCCTGTGCATTTCCTTCTTGCCCTTTAGTTTGACCAGCAGGTCTCCACTCAGCCATGCTGGTCTCTTACCTTCCTTTCCTGATTCCTTACACCTGGGGATCGAGAGCTCTTGCACTCTATGGAAAGTGTCCTTAAAGATCTGCCAGCTCTGTTCTGCTCCCTTGTCCCTGAGCGCAGTTCCCCAGGTGAGTCCTATTGACTAACTCCCTGAAGAGATGGAAGTTTACTTTCCTAAAATTCAGGGTCCTGACTTTAGTCTTCTCCTGCCCCATATCCCTCAGGACTGCAAACTCCACCAGTGCATGACCACTGCAGCCCAGGCTGCCTCCAAACTTGACATCACTGATCAGGTCACTTGTGTTGGTGACCAGCAGGTCCAGTATCACATCCCCTCTGGTAGGGCTGTCTTATTACCTGGCTTAAGAAGTTATCCTCAATGCACTCCAGGAGTCCTGTGGATTGCCTACACCTCACCGTGCTACTTTTCCAGCAGATGTTGGGGTGGCTGAAGTTTGCCATCAGGACGAGACCCTGCGAGTGCGATACCTCCTGTAGCTGGAGTAAGAAGTTTTCATCAACAGACTGCCCTTGATCAGGTGGCCTGTAGTAGACACCAACCACAAGGTTCCCTTTGCTGCCTCGGTCTCTGATTCTTACCCATAAGCTTTCCATCTGCTCATGGCTATTCTTCAGAGACAGTTCTTCACACTCTACCCATTGCTGGATGTAGAGGGCATTCACTGGCCGGGTTAGGAAACATTGATCCTTACGGCGTCCTGCTTTGGCTATGGTGTACCAAAGAAATGACTAGGGTAGAAGAAATCTGCCAGTCCTCTCATCCAGTGCTTGTCAGGGAAGGATTTGAATAAAATCCTAAAAGCTCTCATGGGAAGCGTGAATCCCCTTCAGTTCCCCACTAGCCTATTATTAACACTGTTTGTCTCCTATTCCTGCCATTAATGACCTTGCAACTACTGGAATCAAAAAGCAGTGTATTCTTTCACAGAGATGTATTTCCTGTGGTGGCTTTTCAATAGCTCTGCTGGCCATTTGTGCTAGCTGCCCCTCTTTCATATAAAAGGAATCTGAAGTAGTATTTACATACAAATACAGATAAGAAGTAGAAAATGCAGCAGTCATAGAAAGAAAATGAGCCACATGTAATGGAAAAAGAATTTTACATCCATTTCTCTAAGCTATAAAGCTACATGAGGACTGGTAAGCACAGGGGAAATAGAAAAGCAAAGAATATACTGTGCAGGGTGGGACAGGACATTCAGGCAGTGACAGAAAAAAAAGGGATCCTGGGGATGCAAGGACAAAGCAGTGCAGGGGCTAAGATAAAAAACAGAACAAACACCAGACAAGAAGAGCCTGGAAGGAAAGAGATAGTGAAACTTTCCCCCCAGTCTCAGCCATAATTATTCCTTCCTCTTTGCAGTTTCTCTTCAAATGCTTCCTATGCTTTGTCTGACCCTGGCTGCTTTGTGGCCCATGCCTGTAGGTGCTGGCTTGGATGGAAGAGCTTCCAGCTGAGTGCTACAAGGGAGAATGAGGCTGGAAAATGGCATGTGTGCATGATAAGAAGAGTCCAAGGAACAGAGCAGCCCAAATAAAAGAAAAATTAGATTGTTAGCTCCACTGGAAAGGCTGGAGGACTGGGGCTGCTGAAAAATTATATCCTAATAGAGAGAGCTGTATACTAGGTTTTGATGGTATAGTCATCAAAAGTTTGCTAGTAAACTGCGCTCCATCATCATGAATTCTCCCTTCTGTTAGTTAAAATATGTATCAGTCAGATTTGCATGCTGTAAAATTAATATATGACTGGAAGAGAGTGGGTTTTCCACATTTTTCAACTGACATAGTTACTGAAATGGACAATCTGGCTCTCTGATATCAGGTGGATTTATTTCAAAATCTATGCAGCAGTAATCTAGTGCTTGGAGGTGTAAGTGGGTGGGTGTAAGCATCTACATAAATATCGTAGCCTCGGTCCCTATCCCGTGAAAGGAACCCAGAAACTGATGACATGGCTGAGTGCTCAGAAGTGGCAATATTTCTCCAGTCACAACCAGTGAGTCCAAAAGGAGAAGAAAGCAAAATTTTCCTGGAGTAGGGAACAGCAAACACAGAAAAACAGCAATGCAGTAGTAAATTGGAGCAATACTTCTGATCTCCCTATCCTTGTCTCCTGGCTGTGGGTGGCTGGTGATTCTCCTCCTCCACAGCTGGACTGCAGCTCCTTGTCTGGACTTGGTTGTTAGTCAGTTCACATTGTCTCTGTCCATACTAATAAATTAAATAGTACTGAAGAATGTTTCCAGGCACTAGAAATCAATCATTCACCCTTTTAAATTGTCTGAGGGGATGGACAGTTTAATAGCACGTACACAGGCCATCCCATGCCAGACAGCCTCAGGGCCAGAACAGCCCTGGGCACATTGACTGGAGGTCCCCAGCCATTGCCCCTTGCCCCCCATTGACAGGCTGAAGCCGAAGTAGTCATCGTCCTGGTGTGGAGCCTGAGGAGGGAGGTTGTCCCAGCCCTTCCTGCTGTGCCTCTGGGGCTCAGCCCCTGCTGAGTTTGGAGTTATGTGAACTGTCACAGTGGTGTCCTGCTTAGCCCAGTTGAGACATTATGGGTCAAAACTGGTGCCAGGAGGTCCCAGGGAGCCCCCAGCTCCTCAGCAACAGGTACCAGCTCCCCAATCTGCTAATGCTTCAGAGCACTTGCAGTCCCATTCACACACATATTTACCACTGCACAAGCATGAAACATGCGTTTTGCACACAGAGAGCCTCAGCAGGATGCTCTTGGCATTCAGTCATCCAGGAATGAGAGGCCACGGCTGCCAGAGCTGCACTTGGCTGCCTTTGGCTGCTCTTTGAGCCCTGCTTTTTCTCTAAGCCTCAGGCACAGCTTTTTAGGAAACTGAAATGAACCTGCAATAGACAAAGAAAATGGTAATTTCTCATGCAAAATGTAAGAAAGGATATAGGCTGGTGGAATTACCCATTTGCTAAGGAATATTTAGTAGATGTCCTCTTTAGTTCTCATACGAGGAAAATCCTGGTTTGTTGACTGTCCTAAATCACAATGAAACTCTGGTCAACGCACCTGCCTAAACAGATTAAAATATATTAGTAAGAAAGGTCTCTGAACATAAAGGTCATTCTACTCATCTATCTTTTGCGGTGTTCAGAGATGCAGATATGCAAACCCACCTTATCAGAAAGAATTTTTGTCTCACATTTAACTGTGCCGTAGACAGGGCAGTAAGGCAGTGACCCTCTCTATCAGGGCTGCCTCTTCCTTGCACGTAACACGGTGCGGTTGTGTTCAGATCAGGACCCAGTTCCCTCTTTGCATAGGCTTGACCAGTGTATCACAGCTTCTCAGGTGCAGGACCTGAGTCAGCAAGCTGTAGCAGCATAATTTTAATGCTCTTTATTTGTTTGGCTCAAAGATTGACAGCCGTTTTATTTCTTTCCTCTCCTTGGCCGTTCAACCACTGCTGAGCTGCTACGGCTGTGATTCCCGTAAATGCATTATCGTAACTTCCACAGCGCAGCGGGAGCAATTATCCTACCCAAAGTTGCATCTCCCTCCACCCGGATATATGTTAAATACGTGGCCAGAGGGGACCACCCCCAGCAAAAAGATGTTTCTAATCTGAATATCAGACGCCTAAACATTATCCCCAGCCACTTTATAAAGTGTTTCGGTTTAACTGAAAATTTGAGATGGCAACAGCAGTATTGGCAGAAGCTCAGCTCCCGTTGACACTGTAATTACTTGTACTGATCATTGCATTCACACGTGGTCTGCACTCAAGGGCAGAAACGCTATTCCCCTGGCAAAGACAGGGAAGGTGGAGCAGGTATCAGCATCATTTCCAGAAAGAAGCTGTACGAGGAAAATCTAGACTGTTTCAACGAAACCCGGCAAGCCAGTAACCCTGCTGCACGTTTATGATAAACATGGTGAGAAAAACTGTTCACTGTTACTAACGTTTATCAGTTTTACAAAGAGAAAAGAATAATTTTTGCTGCCATAGCCACTCAGCAGTGCAAATTGCAAGTCTTCAAGGGTTAAAAAAAAAGTTCAAGACAGACCTCCACACACACAGTTTTTCCAGAAATAATATCACTTGCAGAATCACAGACCAAGTTTAAAGAGAATCGGGTCCATTGCAAAAGAGTAACACACCAATCTCTATAGTGTTTTTGGAAGTTGGTGTTTTGTAAGCAACAAACTCCATTACTGTTTTGACAGCATACGGACATTTAAAATGTAGGCACTGTCACATTAATCAAAATTGTAAATTATCACTTATTTTTTTATTTGAATGGGAATTGCCAGCCAAACTCCGATTGAGATTTCTCTGAGAATCAGCTAACCAGACTCCATGTTTTGCCTGCTGAAAGGGTGGGAAAACCTTCAAGCGAAATATCACCTCATGTTCTCAAGCCTGGATGCAAAAAAACCCATTCAATTTAACTGTCTATAATCAAAGAAAAAGTCAGTCCATTTTCTTCAACAGCTGTTGCAAAGGAGCATATGCAGCTATACTAATAGTGACTAAAATTTTATTTGACAACCAATAGGATAATTAGTAAATTAAAGCTTGTTTGTTTTGATGTCTGATTTATTTGAGTGACATCAGGATTTTCACTCTAAACTAACTTTTTTAAAATTTGTCACCCCCTGGATTTTACTCTTTCAAGTACATTTCTCTGGAACACAGCTCTGCTTCCTCCTGCTGCAGAAGACCAGCCGATCTAAATCAGATCTCAGTGGGGTTTTTTTCATTCCTCAAAGAAATCTTGTATTTGTCAGTTTGCTTAACACTAAAGACTTCAATGCAAAACCTGACTACAATATGTCAAGGGAAAGTCTACTTACGGAGGAAGTAAAGTTACATAATCTCATTTTCAATTACGTTTCATTTAGGGCATATTCTCATCATCACCCACTATTAAATACAAAGATTCTTGACAAGGAACTCCTTGAGGAAAACATGTCATGTTTAAGGATATATAGCACACATGTTTTGTAAAGGGCCAGAAACCTTGTTTAAAAAATCCTAACAGCTCAGTGCTTTAATTATCCTGGGAGGAGCTTCTGCAAATCCGACCTGCTTATAGCTCCCATTAGGGAAAGTCTGGTGATTACAGCTTGGATGCAATCTCCTCATCAGTGGGCCACACTTTCATGCCGTGTGTTAATGGCATCTTTGGGGTGGACATTCACAAGTCAAATGTCCTGTTAAGAGATGGACGTGTTATACTCAAGATTAATGGAAGCTTAAAGGACACTTCAGACAACCCGAGTTTCTGATGTTGTCTAAATGTTATGGGTTAAATTAGTCTCTGGTGCAGGCCAGGGAGTTATTGCTAAGATGAACTTGACACAGTTTATTATTGCTTTACACAAATGCATCCTTACATGTGCGGCAATGAAAGCCTGTGCTAAATGGAGATATTTCAGAGCTACCACCATGTTATCCAAAACAAACTTGGCTTCCTTTCCTCCAAAACTGGAGACAAACTTGCCTGCTGGACAGGTCACGCTGTTGTCATAGCCAGGCTGGTGGCACGTTTGCTGCAGAAGAGGACACTTGAGGAAGGAGAACAGCTTGGAGAGGCGATAGCTTTCAACCATCTCCCTCTGCGCTGAGGGAGGGCAGCCGGCGCAGCGGCACCCTGTCCTGCAGGAGAAGGCAGCGGGTGAAGCGCAGGGGCTGACGGCTTTAAAGCCAAACTGAAACCTGTATAAATTAAGCAAGATTTTAAAGCACTTCGGACTAAATTAGTCTCTGGTGGAACCTTGCTGGTGTTTGTAGAGTTACGCCCTGGATGAATTGGCTTCTCTGGCATGAGAAATGAATGCTGCCTGACTTTAAATAGAGCATGAGCTGTTTGCAGTTGAGCCAGGCTTGTTTCCTCTTGGAAAAAATTTTCCTTGCAACCTTTGTACCCAGTGATTTTGTGTCTTTATAAATGGGCTGACTGAATGAGACAAAAAATAGTGGGGTACCATGCTGCGTATATGTGACAGGCAGACCAATTTAAAGTCCTAACTTATGAGCTGGGTTTTTCCAAGGCCATAGATTTTCATTAGCTATTTGCTGTGTTAATAAGAGACAACCACAGCAACAAGTGGTACAAATGTTAGCTTTGAAATACAGAGCACCTCTTAAACCAACAGAACCAGCAATAAATGGTGTGTGTATATTTGCTCATTTGGCAAAGGTAGAAGTTCAAATTATGTCTTACGGCCAGTTGACATATACCTGACCAAATTCATCCCTGGGGCAACTTCACCAGCTTCAGAGGAGCTACTCAGGGAATGAATTTGCAATTTTTCTCTTAATGCCACTTCATTCCAAACATAATTATTTTTTCATGGGCTATTCAATATGGTCCAGCTGATATGACACAGAAATGGGACTGCAAAGACCCGTGTATTGTTTCTGGTTCTTCCTCTGTGCCTCTGACGCAATTACGCTTTCTAATGTGTAGCCATTTGCTCCACACACTTTTTGGGGAGCAGGAACTGTTTCTTATCGTATGTTTTATACTGCACAAGAAAACAGGTTTTTGCTTCATTAAGGACTTCTAAAACTAATCATATAAAAAATCGCAAGACATTAACAATGCCTGTTCATTGAAAGGATAACAAGTTAACCTGAGGAATGGTCAGCAGAATTAGTCCAACCTGCTGTCCTGTGTTGGATTTTGCTCCGGGTGAGGCTGGCCCTTCTCAGCATCTATCACCACGTGGCGTCAGAGGATACAGATGAAAGCGGCAGGTAACTCTACAATTTTATTCTGGTTTTGCTTTCCCACTTTAAAAAGTTGGACACATCTCAGCAGGCATGGCAAAGTCCCATCTGGCTAAATCCTTCCTCATTCATTTTTCTACTTGGCTCAGACAGAAAATGTACACATATAAACCTGAATACACAAATATAACCTTACTGTAAAGCCCCAGGAGTACATTTACTTACATGCTACCACTTTCTTTGATCATACTCCTGTGGGAGCCAGTAGATAATACAGCTGCTTATGAGCAATGAGCGATTTGCTCTATTAGGAGATGGCTACTGAGACCCCAGCTGTGGGAGGAGAGGCCTCTCTGCACCTCTGTAGGTGTAGTGAGATCCATGGATCGCCCCATCAGTCAGAGTGGTAAAGCATGGGCAAGGGTTGGATGGTTTTTCTTATTCAGCTGTCCTGCAGAACATGGCAAGGAAGTATGCTGGTGACCCATCCAGAAGTATAGACCCGCCGGTGAAATCATCACCATCTGCTGCAGATTTCACCTGGAACGGGGAAATATGGTACCTAGTGACGTAGTCAGCACAACCAAAGAGACAAGAAAATTTTAACCAAGAAACACCCTCCTCTTCTGGGAAGAGCTGCAGCACCATCCTTTCTCTGTAGGCGCTTTGTCTATTGGGATATAAAAGGTCTAGTTGAGCTGCTCTTGCATGAAGGTGGGTCCTTCCTTTGTGCCCCACACTCTATGGCTAATGCTACTGTCACAGCTCTACCTCCTGCCTGCACGGCATCATTATTTCTCAGATTAGGCCCTTAGACTGTGATTAGTGAAGACCATTGAACAAATCCACTAAATTTAATGAAGCCAGTCTAACAGCTCTAGAATTAATTTGGGGTTTTTAAAATTAAAAAATTTGCCATCAAAATTGTATAATTTATTCAATTTCCATTACAATTTAATGCGTAAAGGCACAAAGAAAAATGAAATTGTTAATTTTTCTGTTATATATTCAGACCTGCATGTTCAGTGTATGTGATCCATGTGGTCCTTCTTTATCCCTGATGTCATGCCACTCAGGCCAGCAGGATGCGAAACCACTTGATCTTTTCCTGAGGAGTTTTTCAGGCTTCATGTCTTCAGAATTAACATTGGGTTACTGAATTTCTTCCTAGTTTCCATCCCTGTGGGACTGTAGAGTTCAAGTCCTTCCCTCCCAGTTCTGCAGCTCTCAGGGCGCTCCACTTTTTCTGTTATATATTCAGACCTGCATGTTCAGTGTATGTGATCCATGTGGTCCTTCTTTATCCCTGATGTCATGCCACTCAGGCCAGCAGGATGCGAAACCACTTGATCTTTTCCTGAGGAGTTTTTCAGGCCTCATGTCTTCAGAATTAACATTGGGTTACTAGGAATTTCTTCCTAGTTTCCACCCCTGCGGGACTGTAGAGTTCAAGTCCTTCCCTCCCAATTCTGCAGCTCTCAGGGCGCTCCACCAGCCGTGTCGAAGCTTATTTGCCCCGTCCGAACTGCCTGGAAGGGGGGGGACAGGGCTAGCATGTCAGTTCAGACTGATACACTTGTCTTTTAAAACGTCGTA
This sequence comes from Phaethon lepturus, assembly GCF_000687285.1. Taxonomy (NCBI): domain Eukaryota; kingdom Metazoa; phylum Chordata; class Aves; order Phaethontiformes; family Phaethontidae; genus Phaethon; species Phaethon lepturus. The sequence continues at coordinate 9,328 of NW_010546772.1, forward strand.
GCTCTAGGGATAATAAGGAGAGGGAATGTATGGCTTGGAGCTGTCTGCCAGCCATATCCTATGTGAGTTCTCCCTTCAAAAAATATTGCATTCCTTTTTAAAATTAATTCCAAATAAAACACATCGGCGGATGTAGTTTCTGAAACGCTGGTAGCTGAGTTTTCATGTTAGTCATGTGGATATACTACCGGCAAAGGAGACTTTTGCATAACCTGCTGCGGATATATGACGGACAGCTTGCAGGAAATGCTTGGGATAGGCAATGATTTGGGACTAATTTCATGGATGTTTTCCAGTTTCTGTTTTCTCCCCCCAATCCTCCTTTCTCTTTCTCTGAACAAGAGGGCTCCTGAAATTCCCTGCTTAACATCTTTCACTTTGAATAAAGAATACGCTAAACATCCCCCCTGCAGCTGGTCCTGC
>NW_010546772.1:9781-27108 GCF_000687285.1 Phaethon lepturus
CTCCTCTGGAGGGACCAGCAGATGATGTTGCCAGGTTTGAGAAGGTCCAGGCGGGAGGGTTTAGCCCCCAGCGCAGCCCACACTGAAGCCTGCAACCTGAGACCGCCGCTCCCCACCTTCCACTCGCACACGCGTGTGCGCGCGCACACACACACACACTCGCATGCGGAGGCTTTAAATGAACCCAGATGGCTGGCACACAGGGAGTAGGTATCCTGGAAAAGTGCCCCGGGGCACTCTGGCTGCTGTCATCTTATTCTACAAACCAAGTGCCTTCAAGATGTCTGTGTTGTTTCTTAATCTGAGATCACTCCCGTTTGGGCTCTTAGCCCCTTCCTGTCGGGAAATGTCACCAAGGCATCAGAGAGATACACAGAGATTGATTTGACTGAAATCAACCATTCCCTTTACTCAGAGGTTGTAGATTATTATCCTTAATAAAGACCATATTGTAATAAAATCCAAATCAGATCCCAATTGAGAGGTTGTACTTTCCCCGTTGTCTGTCTGAGTGTACTGTTGTCTGAGTGATTTGAGTATCGTGCAAAAGAAATTAATTGGCTACGAGTAATATAAAATGTTGATGAAAAGTGTGAATGTAATGAATGCTGATAAGCAGTTTCAATTCTTTTATTTTCTTTTTTCCCCCGTTTCAATCACACTGAACACATGTTTCCCTTATTCCTCTATAAAAATATGCAAACAATTACCTGGCTTTGGAGACGTAATTACAAAGAGGTTCATCTCTAAAAGGTTATTATTGATTTATAGAGTTCTTTAGTTTAATGGAAGACAGACAGGAATAAAAAGAAACTTTCTGCTTTCCCCACAAATAATAGATGAGCTGCAAGGGAAATGTAAGATTTAGAAGTAATTTTTACAAGATACACAGGCTGCATGGTTCAGAGGGATGTTTCTTGTACGTGCACAGAGTCATTCAGAAACCGTAATGTAGCAAGGCTGGTACAGGCATCTTCTCCTGTGAGTAATTCAGCATGAAGCATTTTGACAGGCCGTGATAGCCAGTATCTGCAGATAACACTAAGGACAAAGCCTGTGGGGTAATTTGTAACGCCAGACCTAGTGCTGGATTTTAAAGGAGAGGTACATGAGCCGAAGCATGTCGAAGAGGAAAATCAGTCACCTTGTGATTAGTAACTACCAGGCAGAGGCTTTGGAGTTGTTTGTTGTTTGTTGTTTGTTGGTTTTGGTTTTATTTTTGTTTTTGTTTTTAATAGGTATAAACTTATAAATAAATACGTGTAGGAGGATGGAGTCTGGTTTTGGTACACCTGACCTTCCTCTGGCTCACCTTGGACTCTCAGGGAAATGGCTCAGTGGGGTGGGTGGGAACAGGACCATGCCCTCACCGAGGACATCACTTCCAGCAGTCTAGGGCTTTGAGCTATTTTTCATGTGATTTTTTTGGAGTGACTTGTGTCTGCTTTCAAAATCTGATGCCGTGAACCCCTCAGGGCAAGGACTGCTGTTTTGTCCGGCATGGACCCATGACCGGCACACAATGGCAGGGCAGTGGTGGCATCTCCTAGTGGCTTGATGGTGGGAGCTGGGTGATGCTTTTGTGTTCAAAAACCATGTAGACGTGGCACTTCGGGACATGGTTTAGTGGGCATGGTGGGGTTGGGTTGACAGTTGGACTTGATGATCTTAGAGGTCTTTTCCAACCTTAATGATTCTGTGATTCTATGACTCTATGCTGCAACCCCACAACCTGGTCCCTGTCCGGGCTTGTGGACTCGTTAACCAGTGAGCCCTGCCATCAGACAGATGTGGGTGCTACAGCCATACCTAACAGCAGAGTTCATTCCCTCTTTTCCATAAGTATCCAGACAGAGCAAAGTCTGGTTTGTCTTATTTACCTGTGTGCAGCAAGCTGGATTTGCTCTTAAATCCGCACCCTGCACAAATATTATGGTATTGCAAAAATTATTCACCAGCGACCATTAATGCTGTGTATGATTCATCTGTTTGGATTTAAAGAGAGCAAAACATGCCTGATTCCCATTCGCATAACGTCCTCAGTGCTTTCCCCATCCCGGTGTGCATCCCAGCTCCGGCGCAGCTCCCAGGTAGGCACCCCGCTTTTGGGAAGAGGATGGGAGCTTTCCCGACCCCTGAGAGCCCTCGTGGAGAGCACGCTTCTGCTGCCTCTCCTTTATAATTAGGATTGCCTGAATCTGATAAAACAGCCGGTAAACAAACCCAGTCTGAGGCAATTTTAAAAGAGAAACAGATTAAATCAATAGTGCATCGTGTGCGCTGTGGTTGTAATTGCTCTCAGTGGCCGTTCGGCTTGCGTGGTTGTTGTTGTTTTTCTGCGGAAAATTCTCGGAATAATGGTCTTTTGTTTGGCAGTACTGCAGAGGGAGTCAAGAGCTCCTGTCTAGAGGCTCTGAGCAGCCCCAGTACGGCCCCAGTATGGCCCAGCATGGCCATACGAGCACTGTGGCACGGCTGGAAGTTAGGGAGCTCCTACAACCTCAGCAGCTGCAGCCCAAAGCAGCAGGACAGGGCTAGCTGGGCATGCTTTATTTGATTTTATTAATTTGATTTTATTGTGGGTTGCCCTTTGGGAATGTTTTCTTCGAGCCTGAATGACTCCTAGATGAACACCTTCCAGCTCTTTGTACCAGCGAAGGTGCAAAGACCTTTCGTGCTGCCCTGTTCTGCTAGTGGATATGTTTAAGCTCCCTCGGTCTAAACCCTATCTAGATATTGATTCTTATATCGTTCTCAGCAAAACTCATTCCTTACTGCTTTATGGGTTTTGACAACAGTAAGCAACTGCTGCTGCTGAATATTATCATAATTTAACTTCGGGGCTTGGAACGTAGAAATAAGAAGTGCAGGATTATGTTTCATTTTATATACAATCTTATAATGGACCATAATATCCTCGTGGAGATTTTGCCATATGAGAAAATAAGACAAGCAACAAGTTGCATGAAGTATTCTCTTCCCTTATGTGTCTGTATTGAATTACTGCCTCTCACCTGATTATACTTATTTAGTCACTATTCTCAAAGGTATTGGGCTTCCAGATCCTTCTCAGAAACGTAGAAGTCAATTTAAGTCATGGTCTGTGAATACCGTTTAAATACTTTAAAAGCTTCGAGGATCTGACCCATTGTCAATAAAATAGTTAATTTTGTATCCTAAAGTTCAGAAGACTCAGCTGTAAGAAGCGCCCAAAAAATGCAAATTAAAAAAACCCTAATTGTCTTCAGTAGTTCACAAGCTCTTTTTGGGCTGGCTGCATCCTCAGAAGTGGCAAAAATATCAGTTACAGCAACCAACAGCAGCGAGTGGCAACAGCTACTATCTGCGTAAAGCAGCCGGCAAGCCTCTGATGGTGTCTATACCTCCGTACCACGGTATGTGTACCGAGGTATGGGAACATGAGACCTGCCCGAGCTTCACCTTAGTTCTGTATCTCTAGCTCAGCCTAGGCAAGCCAGCCCGGCGTCCCCGTTCCCTCAGCGCGCCCGTTTTGCTATGCAAAGCCTCTGTCTGTCTGTCTGTCAGACAGAGCTTGTGCATCTTGGTCCGTAAGCTCGGCCACATGCTACTGTCGGTGATAAAAGCACCGTTTGTTACTATCACGTAAACCAGGGGAAAATATGGCTGTTTGAAAGAAGGCCTGCAGGATCCCTCAGAGGGAGAAGTTTCAGACCTCCGAGTGGCCCACAGCGTCCTATTCTCTCCGGCTAGAGCTGAGCTGCCTTTCCTTTTATTGTACAGCCTTAAGAGCGATCATTGATCAGCGCAGCTAACATTAACATTATTTAATTTTATTTAGGGCTCATTTTCAGACGTGATTGCAGTTACTGTTTTGCAACATTCATTTTGCATCTCATAATAATAGAGGGAAGTGACACGAAGGACATGAGTGGTGACACTGTGCAACTGAGGCAATAAAGCAAATTAACAACAACTAATAGCTGGCAGATAACAGCAGATCAGTTGATTAAACAGACGGTGGAAAGCACGGCATTTGCTATCCAGAAGCTCCATATGTTGCTCTCTTCTGGTCTCTAGGAAATGCTTCAAGTTGCTTCAGTCTGCTGAAAAAGCAAACATGAGGAGAAGGTGACAGGTCGCTCTCCAGAGAACTGAAGAGCTGATGCTTAGGAGGAGGATGGGAGAAAAGGCCAGATTCCCTAGCTGATATTTCTGTCAATATAGGGAGAATCTGCAGGATCAGCCCCAACAGTTGGAAGAGACACCTTCTCCCTGGTCCTTCCTCTAGCCACTGGGTGCCTCTAAAACTGCAGAAGGAGTCATACAGCCGAAAAGAATGACTCAAAGAATGATTCGACTGTTTAACTCCTTCCTTAAATGGAAACCGTTCAAATGCTTCCTCCATTTATCTGTCCCAGTGGCGTATGAGAAAAATGGCTCGTGGGCTCTGCCTGGTGCCACAGAGATGAGCGGACGCGCATGGCTCGCTGCTCCTCTCTAAGGATCTCTTTGTTCTTCCCAGTCCCCGGGGCACATGTTCCATGCGAGGCAATGACAGTTTTTGTTATCGCACAGACGTATCGGTTTCAGTGACAATCACTCCCTTTTCAAAAAACATTATTTCTCATGATTGTCTCCCTCTTGGAAAATGTGGCCTTTAAAGCCACGGCAGGGGAACGAAGAGTGAAGGGGAGACAACGAATGTCCTGGCGACATGGAAGTTAAATGGTGTGTTGTGGGACAATCAGTGCGTCGGCTCAAAGGGGTATAAATCAACATACGTGCGTGCAAAAAGGAAACACTGAGCCTTGCATTGCAAAAGAAAGAGGGACCGTTGTGTCGTGCCTGTGCAGGTTTAGCAGATATTGCGGAGGAAGCGGCACATGCGAGAGGAGTAAAGGGAGGGAGGAAAGCGGGGGGGAGGGAGGTGAGGGGCTCGCTAATAACAACATGGTTTTTTCCTTCCTTCCGAACTCAATGGCACATGTGAGCTCATGAAGCCAGTAAGTTATGAGCATCTGATGTAAAAGTTCCCCCCAAAAATGCTCCTTTAGCAAAGACCGCTGGGTAAACCATGTCACGACTAATCTCTGCAAATGCCTTGATTTAAGGCAGGCACAGGACCTGAAATTCACACCAGCTCTTTGTGTGCTGGAGTCACGCAGATACCAGGCTTGGTGAGAAGAAACTGCATACTTCCTATTTTATTTCACCACTGCTCGACCTGCTTTTCCTCAGACTTAAAATCATTTGCCAGGTCAAAATAAACTCTTCAGAATCCCAATGTGAAAAATGTACCTAACAATTCAATCCTTGTAAGTTGGGAATTGGAAGAGAAAGTGCAGTGGAGCCTAATTAAATTATATAATAAGCAGCTTAACTTGTGGTTTCACTTTGGTTTCTGTTATTCTTATTATCGTAAGCATTGTAGCTGGCAAGGAGCTATTGAAATATGCAAAGCAGAGATGACCAAACTGGAGATTGTTTGGGTTTCGCAAGAGCTGGTCTGTCAGAGCTTGGTTTTGAAAAGTCGAATCCAGAAGGGAGGTCAGGCCAATTCCGATTTAATTCAAAATTTTCCTCAGAGTTAGCAATGAGTTCTGCGTTTGACCTGTCTCTATTGCAGACAAAAATCAAAGGAGATTTGGATTTGCAAATCCCCACCTGTCAGGTCCTGGTTTCCAAAATGAAAACCAGTGCTGGCTCAGATTTGGGTGAAGCTGAGTACATAACCCCGGCTTTAGCTTTCTCTCATTAACAAGTTAGTTGGTATCGCACTTTGAAGACGGCACTTCAAAGACGCGATGATGCTCCTGGCACCCACGTGTTGCTGTAGACCTGTTTAGCCCGCCCCGCTGCTGGGAAGTCGCACTGTGACTTACCAAATTTTGCCCTTCGTTTCAGCCTTCTCTAGTGCCCAGCGTGTAGCTAACGGAGCCAGGTAAGCGAAAATGGCTGGTGGTACCTGAAGTGGGTGAGGAAGTGCCCAGATAAGCTGCCACCAGGGAAGGTGGCAACTTGCAGAGGTCAGCAGCTGCTGGCAGAGGACACTGCAGCATCTTGGGCCAGTAAGATTTTTTGAGTAAGAATTTATGCTCAGTCTAGCACAGATATGTTGTCAGACATTTACACCATGCTTCAGCTTAATTGTCGATAAAGCTGACTAGTATTTACATACTGATGAGTTCCTTGATAAAGTCAATTCTCATAGATTTGAATAATCAAAACAGAGATCTTTCCGAAACTTTGGTGTACATGCTTGGCCTGCTATGGAAACAGGTTGCACTGCCCACTGAAATCTGAAGCTGGGCCTAGGGCTTCGGTTTGGCACCATTTCTCGTTTTGAAGGCTGTCTCATGCAAGCTTCAAGTAAGAATAATTTCAGTCTGTTTAGTGGTCTATAAATCCAAGTGCCCCAAGTACAAATGAATCACTCTGTTCTCTGCCCCAGGGGTTTGACTATTACAAACAATGACTGAAGTCATCAGCAAAAGACAAGGTCACAGGCTGAAAGGGGAAAATATGCTTTTTCATTTCTAGTATAAAAAAATTGAATGCATTGTTTGAAAATGTCAGTGCATGAACTAGACTAAATGGAAGCAGACTAAGTTGGACTCTGACATCTAATGCTTCCTCCTCCACTCCTATTTTGTTTAATTTGACAGCTACTTACCAAGATACACAAGCTCAACAATTCAAAATAAGCCACTAAGGAAGGTTACAACATCATCCATCCTCTTTCCTGGCACTGTGAAGTCTAAGGACTGAAGGTAGGGACGAGATGGGAGAGCCCTGGACTCCAACCCGGACATTGCCTCTGTCTGCCGCTGCATGCAAGGTACTTCAACCCTCTGCCGAGGCTTTCCCGTAGCAGTTGTCTGCCTTGCGGTGGTGAGGTGCTGCCTAATGAACCGTCACTGCTTGGGAAGCATTGCAAGATTCACAGAGCCAGCGCTCAGCGCGGGGTGAGTTGCCAGACAACGTACGGGTTCATCAAAGGTCGACCATCTCCACAGTGTGCTGAGGAAAGACTGTTTACCATATGCAGCCAAATCCTAGGTGATTCTGTCTCAGGCAACCCTACAGGTTCTCGGGGCTGGTTAAGAGAAAACAGTTTAAAGCTTATTTATTTATGTATTCACATACATATATATTCATATTTTTATATATATTCATATATATACACATAAAGACAATCAATCTAGACAAGGTAAACCACTTTAAAATACTTTACACATACCATCAAGTAAAAGCATGAGCATGGCACATGCTGCAGAGCAGGAGTGGCTTAAAGTAACTTAGAATAACAACAGCTTTTTTTCCCTAGTTGGCAAATCAAATATGACCCTTGGATCTTAAATCCCCAGAGGATACAAAAAATGTTATCTTGGATGTAAACGCACCATCTGACAAACCTTTCTATCATGATTCAAGGCCAAAGAAGTTAAAAACAAAACTCTTATTTTTAATATATGATCCCCCATTACTATGTGTGTTAAGTGCTTTCACTTTAGGCTTTATGCTACAAACAGGAAAATCCCAGACTTACTTGTCAAGCTGCAACAGAAGATGTAGTGTTAGAGATCAGCCTGAACCAAACCTCAGATGAAACTTTAGTTCCTGTGAAGTGAATGTGTGTTTTCTCAGTAGCTTTAGCTGAGCCTTACCTTCCAAGATCTTCCTCAACCCAAAGCCTTAAAACATGGGCAAGCTTCATATCAGTGGCTTACAGAGAGTCACCTTTGTCCCATGGGAATGCAAGGAGACTTACTCAAATGGAAAAGGCACAATCCAGATTTGAGCTTCTTGGTGATTCTTATTTATATGTAACCAAATCTGAGATGTCAACTTTCCACCTCATCGCTGGGGAAAATACTTAAAACCAACAGTTTATCAAGTATTATTATCTCCTGTAAATCCAAAGGTATAAAAAGGAAACATAAATCAAACACATTCTAATGATAGAATCATAGAACCTTTGGGTTGGAAGTCCATCTAGTCCAACCCCCCTGCAGTGAGCAGGGACATCTTCAACTGATCAGGTTGCTTAGAGCCCTGTCCAACTTGACCTTCAATGTTTCCGAGGATGGGGCATCTACCTCCTCTCTGGGCACCCTGGGCCAATGTTTCACCACCCTCATTGTGAAAAATTTCTTCCTTAGATCTAGTCTAAATCTGCCCTCTTCTAGTTTAAAACCATTACCCCTTGTCCTATTGCAACAGGTCCTGCTAAAAAGTCTGTCCCCATCTTTCTTATAAGCCCCCTTGAAGTACTGGAAAGCTGCAATAAGGTCTCCCCAGAGCCTTCTCTTCTGCGGGCTGAATAACCCCAACTCTCTCAGCCTGTCCTCACAGGAGAGGTGTTCCTGTCCTCTGATCATTTTGGTGGCCCTCCTCTGGACCCGTCCAGCAGGTCCATGTGTTTCCTGTGCTGAGGGCTCCAGACCTGGATGTTTCATCAGTAAAAACTGCCTCTAACATACTTTCGATTAATGACAGTTTTCACTTCAATGCCAAGAGTTAGAGCTTGTTCTCTGATACACACCCTGTCACAGCCAACGGTAAATACGGGTGCCAAAGCAAGACTCAGGTTTACAAAGCACTTTGAACCTCATCTGATATCCTCTGTCTAATGAACCTCCATGGAGCCCAAGGCATTTTGGGGACAACAAAGGATTATCCGTATCTACAAAAGTAAACTACAAACAAATATTGCCCGAATAACACTCAGCTGATTGGGCTCATGATGCAGAAATCTAAGCTTAATAATGAAAAACTGTGTGGCCAAGATATAGAAAACACAAACAAAAGGAAGAAACCAGTAGTCTAAGATTAGGTTATTTCACCCATGTTTAGGCACTGAGAAGTTTCCATTTGCCTCCTGTAGATGGAAAATCCCACTGTCACATTCTTGGTCTTGAGATTTTGGCATATGCTTTAAAAAAGTGCAAAGATTCATGTCTCATTTGTTGCTACAATCATGCAGCTGGGCTAGAATGACTACTGCTCTGGCTGGAATCCCAGCCTTAAATTCCTGAAAGAAAAAAATTCAGGTACAGAGCCATGACACTCACCTTTAAAAGGAGAGGAGAATGTTAAAGTACCTGCAGGCACAACTACATGCAAGCATCCGTCCTCCGTGTGTGTACATAGTAAATTAGCACATGCACTCCTGATACCAGCTTGCTGAAGCTACCAGCACTCTTATACACAAACTGTTTCCCTGCCTAAAATTGCTCTTCTCTCAAAGGCAAAAATGTTTTGCAGAAATTTCCAACCTTTGATGAGAATCTCTTTTGAAACAGAGGAAAGAAAAAGAAATCTTTCTACTTTCTTAGAACACAGCACTTCAATTTCACAGAAAGATGACTTTTTAAAAGTTTTCATTGCATATTATAACAAAATAGATTTAATTATATAAAAAAAAGATTTTAAAAAATACTGGAACAAACACCTCTATCAACTTGTACTCTGAAATTTCCATTTCTGAGAAATGCCTTGAGTTTTCTTTTATTCTGGAATGATCATGTTTTTTACGTTTTGAATTTTCACCTCAAAATGGAAAATCTGGCTTCTTCCCTCCCCCAGAAAAGACCATCTGCGTCTCTGGCTACTTATCCTATGCCTTTAGGACCTAGATATTCAGTTTTAAAAGGTGCATCAGCAATTGAAATGTGGTTGAAGAATACAGACGCAATTTTGTTGGGCAACCAACTGTGTCAGCAGTAGAAAAGTCAGCCTTTGGGAACACTAATCTTTCTTTAGGTTTTACTGGGTAGGTGAAAACACGAGCAAGAAAGTGTTTAGTTTGTCTCAAGCTTCTTGTATGTTCTGTGCTGAAAGATCCTGAAAATAAAACAAAAAAACCCCAAACAAAAAAGGGCCAAAATGTTCCCTTTTGGAGCTCCACTAAGCCAACACCCTTTTATTACGGGTGAATTTGGTCCATTTTCCCCAACCGCTGTAACTCTTAAACCTTAGCACACATACTAAACCTTAGACTGATTTAGTATTTAAATGACATACAGTAACCATCCTGTTAAATGTAAATTAAATGCACACTTACTCTTTAAGACAATTTAAAGTGTCACCTTTATAGCTAAAAGACTCTGACATTTCATGAACTCACAGCCACCTCTTCCCACTGATAATGCCGAGCTGAACTGACTGGGCTAAATTCAGCTGTGGGGTAACCAAATGCAATGTTCTTGCTGTCAAAGGAGTTGTACCCATTTACACCAAGGCTGATTCCAGGCTTTCATTATCTACACTTAAACCTAGAATAATTTATTTGAAAAAGCAGCTGAGAATAGTAACACTTCAACTGTTATTCACAATATAGGCACAATGTTCCCTGGTAACATACGTTGGCTTATCTCTTTTGACTACAATGGAAGTACCTTGATTTATGCTGGATGAGGACCCAGCCCTAGCTGGAAAGCAAAGACAAAGAAACCTCACCTAAACTGAATTGTTCTTGGAGAAGTAAGTGAAATCATAGAGAGTGATGAAACAATTAATAGCAATTACTGTGCTCCAGTAACATCACAAAGCAAAGGTGTGGGGTTTAAGAAGACATCCTTAGAGAGACATGACTGTTCCTCAGCATGCTCTGAGCAACACTAAGCATGAAGCATCAATCCTTGTTGGGGATCTGGGCACTAGAGCCCAGACTTCAAGGTATTTACATGCCCAAAGATGCAGATTGCTACTTGGCTTAGAGCTGTTGCCTTTCTTGGTGTCTCTGAATTGGAGAGGTGCCTATGAGCATCACTCGGCCATGGGATGCCTGTGGGAAATCAGATTCTGCAGTAATCCAGATAAGCACAAAACCAGCACTGGCATCAACTATGATGAAAACAGAATATTAACGTAAGGAGTCAGTTCTCTATGGAGTTAATCTTGTGCTATGCACGGCCTTCTCCCCCAGCAGCTCTCCTTACACGACTTCCTCTCCGCCACAGCTGCCTTGCTCACAGAACCTCCTTAGAGGAATCAGAAGCTCTCCTTGTGTTTTCCTCCCGTAATCCCTCCATTTCAAAATGGATGTCATATTTGGCCTTCTTAATTGCTACATAGACTTTATCTGAAATATTTTTTGGACATACTCTGTACCAGCATTTAAAATTAGATGTTAGCATGCATTATGAAGTTTTATTATATTATTTCCCCTCACCTTGGATTGAGAAAAACAGTGCTTTTCAATGTCGAGTGTTTTAAATAAAATGCATTCATTGTCGTCAACATGTAGAGCTGGTAAATTGACAAATTCATCATCCCATTATAATCCCTGCACCTGTTCCAGTTTGCGGTCTGCGGTGTGTTTTAGCTCGTGTATGGTGAGTGCATCTGCTTAACAAGGACAGTTAACCGGCAGAATTTGTTTATAAACCCAGTGAAGAGCTAAATGAGGTAAACTGCATTATCTTACACGTTAATTGTATTTCACTGCAGACAAACATTTATTAAAGATGCAGACGGCACACCATACATTCTAATTGTGTTTGCACCCATTTCTGGTTTTACCCTGGTTTCCAGAATTTCTTTCACCATCATATTTCAGGGCTTCAAGACACAGCCTGAGATATCCCTAAAAGTGACCTTCATAGAGTGCCCGATCCGCACGCACGCACGCACGCAGCAGTCGTGAAAATCCTTCACAGGAACAATTTATTAGAAGGATGCTGCCACGCTCTCCTCTCTGGCAAACGTCCATGAAGAGATGCAAATTTCTGGGAATCTGACCATCGCTTTGAAATGACCCTAAGGCTCCTGCCTCCCCATCCTCACTCCCGTCGCCTCCCTCCCAGACTCCAACATCATGGCAGGAGCAGGAATCATGCGATACCTGTCAAAGACAGACCCGCGGGTCCCATCTTACGAACAAAATTTGGCACACTGTTCCTGCCTGAAATAAATTTTCTCTCAAACTTGTTATGATTCGAATAGACAAGGTGGCACAGGGGCTCAGCAGTTGGGGAGCAGCATTGCTGGGCAATTTGGGAGCTGAGGCAGAGCTACCCGCAGCACGTCCAAATCAGTGGAAAGGCTTGGTATGATCTGCATAAAACCCTAAACAACACCCAGGCAACCCAAGGTCCAGCAACAGACTAAACCCAGATCTCTGAGACCTAGTCCAGCAACATAGCCACAAGAACCTCCTCCTTCCCTTGCCTTGTCTCTCTGCAGGGTGTGTTACTACGTGGTCCTGAGCTTGTTTTTATGGGAGACGAAGAACGGTTGGTTCCTCCACACGGGAGAAATCCCTCTTCCCATGTCCTCTGCTCCTCACTGCCTGCAACCTTTCTAGAGTCAAAGCGACCTGTAGCTGAGGAAGGACTGGCTGGCCCAGCAGCACGACTGAAATATTAACTGTCCGAAGACAACTGCTCGTTTCAGAGGCTGTACAAGTAGAGCAGGGTGGATGTGCTGCACAGGTGCTGTATGAAAACAAAGGGGCACCTGGGGGTCCTTGTACTGGCCTGCAGATATAGTTGCAAAACTTCATTCACTGGTTTCCTACCACATGCTGAGTTCTGTAGGACTGGAAGTCAGGGGCAGAAAAAGTGTTTACATTTTAAACCAGGCGATAGTTTATATCCATATCACTAAACTAAGGGATATGGAGACGCAGTAAACGTGGACCCTCTAGTGCCACAGCTCCCGAGACAGCCTCCCGGGGAGCCACCACCGTGCCGCTCCTGCCGGGAGGGTGCTGGAGCCCACCGGCCCACCCCGCATTCCTGGGTGCTGCCCCATTGTAAGACAATTAAAAACCGCGGCAATCGCAGACCTTGGGCGGGCCTCCCTGGCACTGCCGCAGGAGATACATCTGGTCTTGGTTTGTCGACTTTCCTTGGGAATGCTTCAAAATTGAAAGGAGATGGGGAAATTTTTGAAAGATGGAGCTCACCATGCTAGTCGGTGTGTCTTGTAGGCATGCGGGCATGGGGCTGTGCAACCGCCTCTTTAGGCAGCAAAGCATCCGCTGCTTCCTCGCCCAGGGACTCCCCAGCTGGTGACCAAACACCCCGATCGTTTCTGAAGGTGAGGCCACGTCCTAGCACTGGGGGTCAAGCATAAGAAAAAAGGTCAGACCACTGCAGAACTTTAAATACAGGGCTGAATTTTCAGCCGCTTTAGCAAAATTGAAGAAAAACAACATTACTGGAGCAAGAAGGGTGCTGAGAATGAAACAGAGCTTCTGGCCAGAGAGAAGGGGGACGAAAAATAAATCTGCCAGACTGAGAAATTGCATAGCATGTGGCTCTCATCCACTCTGCTTTTTGCTTCATATGCAAAGAGGCTGCAGAATTAGATTCCCTAATCCAAATACTTTAGGACTGATTCTCTAATTTCCCTTGGAAATTCATTAGTTTTTTTAAATGAGTGGTAATGCTGCTTGCATTTTTTGGTTATGGGAAGATTAAATGAAGGAAATCTTTGCCTAGAATAATCATCGTTACTTAACCTAAATTTATTCCATTCCTCTGAAACTTTGAAAAAGAGCAGCTCTTTAGTCCCTGAAGTTACACTGAACTAAAACTCAACAGCTTGCTAAAATATTGCCATATGAGTAGAAATATTCAGCACTGAGGAACTGATGTGGTGGAGGAATAAAAGGTTGTTTGTTAGCACTGGCTGGCACCGGGTTTTAAGCAATACCATGAGCCTGCCAACAAGAAGCTGATAACAAGACTTTCTGAATATCTTCCAGAGCTTCACAGAAATACTTGCTTGCTTAATATTTTACACTTAAGCCCTTAAAAGTTTACCAGAGAAAAGTGGCTTTAAATATGTGCAAGCACCCCTCCCACATAGGTACGCCATGCATAGCAGGAGGAAAACTGACATGGAATACAAGAAAATATTAATGTTTAACACGTGCAGATTGAGCATAAACAATAGGGCAAATGTTTCTGGTTTTCACTCTAATTTCTCCCCTGTAGCACACAAATGGCTTAACACCTCCGTTGGATTTAGGCTCCCAGTCACCCTACACTTACATTTTAGCTATTTTTCCGTGTCTTAAACCAAGGGAGATCTCAGAGCATGATGCCTGCTCTTTTCCTTCCCTTCCATCTTTCCTTCCTTCCTGGTAATACAGTTTTAATTCAGAGCTAAGAGGTTTTTTGCTTCTAACTGTGTGGCTTCTCCTACTTGCCAGTATAAAATTTAAGGCAAGCAACTCTCTACACAGTGCTCCTGATGCCTTTCAGTCTTGAACTATGGCACCTCTTCTTGCTCCAGCCTGAGCTCTTTAGGGCAGGCAGTATGCCCCTAAAAATTGTGTCTATGGAAATGAAAAGAAAATGTATGGAGAGGGGGGACAGAACAAGATCTTTAGTCCTACAACATGAATTTGAACCTGGATCTCCTGAGGTAAAAAGCTACTGTACTCAATAATCCCCAAAATTGTACTATCATGGGAAAAATCTTAAATGTTTTATCGAAATGTGGAGTGAAATCCTGTCCCTGTTCTGTCAGTAATAGAGGTCCCATTGTTTCAACTGGTTGCTTTACTCCATCCAGGAACAGATCTACCTTATCCCTCTATGGCATTTCCAGATTGCATACAGTTCAGTGCAGGCACGGTAAATTTGATTCAGCATGGCTGCCAGTTTGATAGCTCTCCCAGATGTCTGGAAATCCCAGATAAACATGGGCAATTCTAAAAATCTGCCAAATTTCTGGATAGAAAAGGAGTAGATGCTTGGAAAGCCCTAATGTATAATAATGTACCTTTAGTATAGCCTGGCATTGTCTTATGGAAGGCAGAGAGCCTTCCACCTTGTACCTGCTTCTGGTTTGTGCATGGTTTAAACCGTTTACTTTTCTTTTTTTAAGTCATGGCAGAAGTGTGATTTACTGCAAAATGTCCATATGTGCCCAGTCAAGTAAACAAACTCCTCCTGATTCCAGCTGGTCCTCAAGACCCTGGAAGTACAGACTGAAGCAGCACCAACCATGTCCCATTTGAGGGGCACCCTGCCTGGGTATTCTGCGCCTCTTGTTGTTCCCCCAAAGCAATGCAGTAAGAGGCATTCCAAGGGTCCAAAATCCAGAACAGAACAGGTAAAGGAAGGAGCTGTGCAGAGAAGAGCCTGTGTAGAGTCCCAGAGCACGGTGGCTCAGGGCTGCCCTACTGACCCTGGTTAACGGTCAGCTCTTTCAGCTGTAGCACGTGCTGCCTCAGGAGCACGGGTGAAGCTCCTCTTCCTTTCTACTAAAGGGAATAACCTTGAAATGAGGAAGATTTTTCACTGTTCAAGGAACCGTTTCAAAAGATAGTGCTCGTGGGAGTGCAAAAACAGAGCAGTACAGGTTGGTTGGAGGCAGTGGTGCCGTAACCAGACTGCTGAAAGAAGGGAGAGCCGATTCTTGAAGGCACCCAAATTAATTTTTTCCTCCTTATGCGAGGTCAGCCCTGCCAGCTGCTCAGCTCTCTGACCTGAGCCATCAAACTACCTGAGCTCAGCCAGAATACTTGCAAGTTTAAAGGGCTCAGGGCAGACACCCCAGCACCTCTGGGAGCTGAGCTGTAGGAGGGAAATTATTTCCATGAACTATGTGCCGAAGCACTAGTGGAAATGCTAAATGAATTTAGATGTCAGAATTTCTTGGTCAGTGAAAGCTGATGCTCTGGAGGTGAGAAGTGTTAATGTGCCTGTTCTAGAGCTGTTCTCCACTCATGTCCAGAGACAGACATAAAAATAGATTTTGAAAGCAGCAGCTGGAGTATTGCAGTGACTTTGAGCTGACAAAGCCGGGGGGGAGAAGCAAAGATTTCCCACCTATCCTCTGCAGAAATAAATGAGGAAGGGATTTCGTGTGAGAAGTGAAAGATTGGACCCAAACATATCGATATTCTTCAAAATCACTGTTCAAACTGGGAATTGTTGCTGGCCCGGAGCGGTGCCCGGTGCTGCCACCCTCGCAGCCCGAGCAGGGGTTTGGCTCCGGCAGTCAGCGCTGGCTCCGAGGTCTGCAGTGGGGAGAGCAAACCCCACGCGTGCACTCCCTCAGTCCTGGGTCCGATTCCCACCTCTCTTGGGGAATTGCGGGCAGCATAGTCACAAAACTCCACTGGAAAGAGAGGGGAGAAAGGGACCATAAGCAGAAGGAACAGATGAAGTTCACTTTCTACATCTGTTTTTTATTGAGGGAGCTATTACTGTGAGTAAAGTCAGCTGAGACATCCCAAGTCATTGCAGCTTGAATATTTAAGCCAAGCTATAAATATCTGATTTTTTTTTTTGAACAGTGATTATTGTTTATGCTTTCTTCCTATTTACTCTCCTTTGATTTAGTAGCATGGGGAGGTTTGTATCACTTTAGCATGTCAATTGGAAGCAGCCATCAGCTACGTTACAGATAACCTCTCGTGGATGAAACGGTTTGGGATCGTGCTGTTTGTCTCCCCTCTGCATTGTGACCCCAGGTGGCTCAGAAGTACTTTGGGTCAAACTTATTATATACTATTCACTATCCCAATAAACAAGTAGCGTGTTGTCACATTTGGAGTGCTGCGTATTTTTCTAGTAATTATGCCTTATTATATATTTACTATTCAGAAAATGCAGGTGTGGGCTGTTGAACTGGGGCCAATGAGAATTCGCCGAACTGGCAGCAATTCCTCGGTGAGTCATGTTTCACTGTCTGTTGGTTTTATAACTGTTTTCACTACTAATTTAGCTCTGCGATGCAATATGCAATTAGTTCTATTATGGAAGCAGCTGTATTCAGTTTTACAATGGCACTTTCCCCTTTGGCTTGTACCAGAGCCTGTTGTGGTTCTGCTGATTTGATGACTGAAGTTGTAAAGTGGTATCTGGATGAGCCACAGCGAGCCATGAGCCTCATACAAATATGATTCTTGCTTATACGCCACTGCTCTAATGCTATTTCTTACAGCCCAATTAGAAATGCGGTCACAGAGAAAAGCTGTTTCTTGCTACAGTAAGTAGTATTGTCATGCAGCGATTTGTTACCGCACTGGTATCACCTCTGGAGTCTTGCAGCTTGTTATAAATAACATTTGGTAGCCAGAACGTGGCGGGGGGTGGTGGTGGGGGAAGCTTCTGCTTGGAAATTAGCTTTTCCAGGCTTCAAAAATTAGTTTGCAAGCTGTAGACCCTGGATGGTGGCTCCGGGGATGAAGAAGGGCCAGGTGGGGATGGTCGCCTGAGTGTGGACCCTGGGAGGTTTCAGCAAGCCCGCGAAGCCCTGGTCTGTCGCGGCTGCCCCAGGGCTTTGTGGGCTCGCTGAAACCTCCCAGAGTCCGTGCTCATTCCTAAAAAACTCTTGTGCCATCGACGTGGTTGCATCCTACACCCAGCTCCTGG
>NW_010546772.1:27139-31033 GCF_000687285.1 Phaethon lepturus
AATAACCAGCCTCTCTCCAAAACTATGCAAGAAAACAGCCAAGAAGTAAATACAAATATCAATTACACTAATTAGCTGCCTTCACTGTCAACAAGGACATTATGGAAATCAAATACATATTGCTTATTAGTTTAAAATGTATTAAAGCTACTCTGTTAAAAAGAGTGGGGTCTTGAAAAATCACTGAGAACATTCACTACATTTTTTCTGCTATGTTATTACCCATTTTCACACCCGTACATATGTTCTGGCTTTGTTGCATGTCACACAAAATGGTAATTTGGTGGTGAAAAAATGAGAAATCATGACATTTCACATGTGTTTTCAGTAAAACAACAATTTTCCTCCTAAAGGGCCCCAGTTTTCTTCCTCAGAAATAAGGCTATTTACAATGAAAATGTTCCTGTTGTGGTGGAATAATGACACGAAGAAAGGCACCAGGCTGAATATTGCAAAGCAAAGTTGAAACGCCTGCGTTCCCAGGGCTCTGAATGCCAGCTGAGGTGAACTGCAGCTTCTGAAACACCGCCCGGCTAACCGGTGCTCGCCAGCGGCAGAGCCGGCCCCAGCGGCGCCCGCTCACCCCGGGGTCGTTTCTGACCACCATCGCCCGCAGTTATCATTCTGGTCAGACGATTGCAGTAGAAACGATTTTCCAGGCAACTTCTTGCTATGAGAAACAAAGAAACTCTCTGCCCTGCAGAGAACAGCCGTTTGGGAGAGCTGGAGGGATGAGGAGTTGGTAGTTTGCCCAGAGCTTATCGTTTTCTATCCAGAGGCTGGCTTTATGCTAGAGTAAACAGCTGGAGTTACGCACCATATTTCATCGCAAGCATGTAAAACAATAATGAACTTTATGGTTCTATAAGGATTTGCAAAATTATTCCCAGGTCTAAAGTTTAATTGTTTAATGTCACCAGATGACTCCGCAATAACTGAGCACTGTGGAGTGGCAGAAGTTAATCACTCGACTGAAGTGAATTAAGATTTTCTAAAGCTACATTTATCACTGTAATTTCAGGCTAATTTCATTTTCCATTCATAAAATATGATTTCAGTTTCTGTATCTCTCTGAGCTTGGAGAAGGAACGTGCCTGTTTTCTGAAACATGTTTTTGTCAAGCAGTGTCAAAGGTGATGTACATACTGATAACGGGAAAACGCTAAGCTTATCTTGGCACTGCATTGCACATGCCTCCGCACGGGAGTCCACGTGCTCTTTAAGACCTCTCTCTATTTTAAAACCCAGTGGGCCACATCTTCAGCATTTGCTTTGCCTTATCTATTCTTCCTGACCTGCCGTCAGGAGGCGAATGCATCGGCAGCCTTGCTTGAAACAAGAGTTAGCCAGGACAGCGTTGCCTAAAGCAAAGCCTGTGAGTCAGCCAGCCCATTCCCAGGGGCTGCTGAACTCCTAAAGCAGCTGAGGGATGCCTCAGTGCCTCCCTGCTTGACTTTTCTTTCAGGTGCCCCGAACAGGATCCATCTGGTTTAATTTTAGCCATCTAGAAGTAACCAGAAGTTACACGTAGTTGAAGAGTTGTCTAAGTGATGGCAATAGTCAGTGGAAAGAAAAGGGTGTCTCTCTGGGGTGCTTATCCCATTTATCTCCACGGGCTATAGCGGGAGCCCAGACAGGTATAAACCAAAACACCTACCCCTGGCAGGCTGAAGTTAAACCCATGAACCTCACCTTTCCTTCTCAGCTTGGACCCCTTGGCACTCCGCTCCTACTCGAGACAGAATTCAGTTTTCCCTCCACCTAAGTCCCATGAGGGTCTAATTCATCCGATGCGCTCAGAGACTGGCCACAACACACTCCTGGGACAAGGTCCATGCCAAGGGCCATCATGAGAAGGCAGAGCTGGCTCTCCATCCCGTTCAGAGATATCATGGGCTCAGCTTACCATGTCCAGAAACTCAGAGGAGGACCTCAGCTGTTGTCCCAAGGACTCTGCAGAGTTTCCCCACCATCCTCAGTCAGGCAATTAGTCCTGGAGAGGCACGGGCTGTCACACACAGCCTCCTCCTGAACAGCCACTCGCCTGCATAAAAGCACCCAACTCATTGGGCTGGATGTCCAGATCACTGCTGGAAGATAGCCCACTCTCCTTGCACGTGGACATTACATGCCAAAGGTGCTCAAGCTCATGGTGGAGGCAAAAGGGGCTGGTATTCATGCGCCAAGAATCCCAGCATCCAACCCATCTATCCAGAGGATAGATTAAATCCTCTATCAGATTTGTCCTTCGTGCCCTTACAACTTTGCCAGTTGTGGCTTTTTACATTTCTTTCTTCAAATGAACACATTAAGAATTTCTCCAGGAAAGAACTGCACCACCTGAACTGCAGTTCAAATCCTGGACCAAAATCTGCAAAGCACTGTGCCCTCTCCTCAGCTTTTGAAGTGGCTGGACACTCAGTATCTCAACTCTTTTTCTTCTATTGGCAGCAAGAAGGAAGAGACAAAGCTGCCTGTGAAGGCCAACACCTCTGCAAAGTTTCCCAAACACACAGCAGATCACCTAAAACTGGGTTCCACATCAAAGTAGCTGATTTGGTGTTTCCATGATTTTTATTGAAATGAAGACATCTTCCACCACCAATTTCTTTCTCCCCATCTTGCGTAATCCCCTTTACTGTGAAGCAGTTAGAAGGTACTACTTACTGGTTTTCATTAGTCGTGAACACGAGCGTGGTTAGCCGTATTGTGGTACATATATAGACAACGCTTTGCACTCCCCCCCTACGCAGAGCATGTACTCAGATGGTGTACACACATGTAACATGCTGTCCTGGCCCCAAATTGCTTCCAGGTTAGGTCGTCACTTCAAACCCTTTTCCCCTGCTTTTTCTCCCTCGTGTTTTATTGGCCTGGTAGAAATTAGCCACAAATCCAGCCTGGGTTTAGTGTCTTTTGCACTCGTTTGTTCCAATTTTTGTACCCCCTGAACTCTTCCTCTCACACACATGCAATTTATTCCCACACATGGCAGGCATGCTTGCTCATGAATTATTTATATAGCTTTGATAACTTCTACTTTTCAAATAATGAGAGAAGCAAATGTTTCCAGTGTAGGAGTCATAATAAGGGAGAAATCCAGGCAGGCTGGTGGGCAAGAAGGTGGTGAAAATGCCCCGAGTTAAAAATAATGCATCACTTTTGAATGGCTGAGGAAACATCACAAGGGCCTTTCAGAGCAATCATCTACCCTGAGCAATACTGCTGGGTGGGCTAAAATTAGAAGCTGGTATCCAGCAATGACTAAAGAGGCTTTCATTTCCCCAGTTCTTCCCAAAGGTTGGGTGGGATAAACTCACCGGTTGCCTAATATACCAACAGCGACATTCCCACCTACCTGTACGGAGGGAAAAGCTACCCCTTTCTCACATGAGTCAAAATGACAGAATTTTGCTGAAAAAAAACAAAATTAATAACATATACCACGGGAAAGCACACTATGTGACACTTCTGTGGTGCTTTGATCTTTTATTATACTGGGAAGTAGAGCTAGGCTCTGTTTTCACTTCCTAAACACAGCCAAGCACACAAAGCGGGGAATGCAATATCTAATCAAGATACCTCATTTAGACAGAAGCTTGGTAAGAGTTTGGAAAAATAATTCCATTCCATATGTGTTTTGAAAAAAAGGAACGACACTGATGGTAACACGGAGGACGAAAGGATGTGCTAGGCCAGGGAAGGAGCGAGGAATTAAATGCAATAATGACTCGTTTTACATAGACTTCATCCCAAGCTTGTTTAAGAAGGGTAGAAAGGAAAACCTCGTGAAGGAATTTTGATGCTAACAGCTCGGAGTGCAAGGAGACAGCTGCTGCGTCTGCCGCGTGCTGGCACGCTGTGGTTTTGAGCAAGGGGATCTGCCCGCGCGCC
>NW_010546773.1:0-14671 GCF_000687285.1 Phaethon lepturus
TGAAGGATGTGTTCAGATCCCAGAGATATACGTAGATTTGAGTCTTGTTGGTCAGAGAAGAGTGTAAAATGGTTTCTTTATGTCAGGAAAATTTGGCATTGTCCCGGAAAATTTTCCGTTATCTTATACTAAGTAGTCTGCAAGAATTATGGACTGTAAATAAGAAGAAAGTTGTAGAGAAGCTGTAGGCCAAATGAAATCATAGCAAATAGCATAAAATTGTTCAATTGTAATTCATGAAGTTTACGCTAGAAAACAAGTAATAAGGTTTGTAAAAGAGAAAGGATAATCATATTGGAATGGGATGAGAAAACTTAAATTGAAATGAAAAAGAATATTCATAAATATGGATAGTTATGGGAGAAACAGAAGAAGTTATGAAACCTGGTGAGTGATAAGTTACAGTACACGGTGATCCTATCATGGGTGTATCATAACATGACTGCTTTCATAGAAAATCAAGCCTTTTCAATCTATGAGACTTTTAGAGTGAGTACCCTTAGAATACTGAGCAAGGTGATACCTGTATAAGCACATGAATAACACACACACACTCTCTAAAGCTTTTTTCAGATTCTGCCTTATTTAGTCTGTGTGACTAATAGGTTGATTCTTCTACAAGGATACAAGGTCAGGTTGGACGGGGTTCTGGGCAACGTGCTCTAGTTGAAGATGTTCCTGCTCATTGCAGGGGGGTTGGGCTAGATGACCTTCAAAGGTCCCTTCCAACCCAAACTATTCTATGATTCTGTGATTCTATGATACTGTTGTCTTTACTTATGCTGTTTTGGGTGTGATGCGTGGCAGCACTCATATGTGTGAAACGCTTCAGGGGTAAAGCTAAGCTGAACACATGAACTTTGTGCTAGGTTCAGAAAATCACCAGGTTCCGTTCACTCATTAAATAGTTTAAAAGAAATGGCATTGGATTGAAGTATGCTCTTGCAAGATCAAAACTTGTGTTGTTTTCAATCTTATCTTTTAAAATGAAATCCTCTTATAATTCAAGTGGCTAGAGATAGATATATCTTGTGCTAATCTGTTGCTAAAAACATAAAGGTTAAGTGGAGATAATTCAAATGTCAGTTCTGTGGGATGCCTGCCTCTCTTCAGTTTTCAGTTTCAAGCCTGCTCCCCTTAGTATTCAATAAGTAAATCTACAGGAAGGGACATGTGGGTTGTGACACTCAGTGCTCCCAAGCTGTAAAGTTGGATGCTGGAATGGAATTCAAGAGCCTCTTGAGATCCTTAAGTTTCTTCCATAGGAAATGAGGGCTGTCACGTCCGTTGGGTTTATAATACAGCATGTGTGGGAGTTGTTCAAGACAGCTAGTAGAAAACTCTGTAGAGAGTGCTACAGCTGAGATTTTCTTCCCTGATAGGTCTCTGTGAAACTGCTGTTCAGAAACAGAAATTGTTTCCAGTGCTCACACACCTGAGCTGTGCAGGTGGGTACAGAAAACTGGATCACTCTCTTCTTTAAAACAGACACTGGATGCACTTCCATATTGGCCTCTTCCATAAAATGTTCTGGATTTGTTCAGAACGTTTCAAAATATCTCTATAAGACGTAGCCATATTCATATTGTATCCCAGTTTCCTGCTCTCGGGCTAACTTTTATTTTAGATGAAAAGGACAAAGCAAATAAATCTTCAGAGAGAGTTATGCCATGTACAAACATTTCCAGGTGTCCACAGAGTAACTGAACAAAGCATAATAACAGCCACCAAAGGATCCAGAATCAAGAATATTGTCATAATTGCATATACAGCAGGTGTAAATTAAATAAGTAGGTAAATTAAGCCTGAAATGAACAGTGCTTCAGACAAAGATAGGGAGCACAATTAATATAACAGATGATAGGTATAGAGAAAAGTTGTTCACAGCACAAACAAAGAGGAAAGCCTTCTGCAGTGAAGATGTGTTTTATAGCTCTTTCCTAAGGTATGCAAAGAGGTTTGGGTGTAGCCACCTCTCCAGGTTCAAAGGAAGGCTTTGAAGTACTGCTTGTTAAGTTGGAAAGAAATTGAAAAGCTATCTATGAAGGAATGCTGAGCTTCATTAAATATTGTATACGGCAGTAAACTGGGTAGAAAATGAAAGGAGGGATCAGCACAATAACAGTTGGTTAAATGAGCTGGTTCTCTGCACTAGCAAATGGTGACTGGTCATTTAAAATTATTAATCAAAGCAATAACATAGGAAAGCAATCAGAAATCAAAGAAAGGTTATGAGAAGAAAGTCAGGCTTTTCGGTGGCACAGTGCTATAAAGGATATTGGAGTAAAGGACCCTATAGGATCAAGGACCCAATGGCAAAGCAAGCAGAACTGGGTGCATATGGAGCTCCAAAGACTGTATTCAGTAGAAGTTTGTTCTTGTAGGCACAGTTCAGAAGAACGATTGGGAGGTAAATGCCTTCCATAGCGAAGTCTATTTTCATAACTGTACTCACGGAGTGCAACAACCAGAGCTTTTGTGACCTCCTTCAGTTTGTTTCCATACTTCCTTCATAATTGCCATTTCTTTGGTGGCTCCATTTCTTCTTGTTCATGTATTCACATTTGTTCTTTCCTTCCATTTTCCTTCCATTATAGTGCAAATATTTCTAATAAAACAGAGATGTTGAAGTGTAAAAGCTGTGTGTCATACCTCTCCCAAGGAACTCTGTATGTCCCAGATGGATTTAATATGATCAGTGAATATTTTTTGCAACATATATTATCATCCCACTTCCCTTTTATCCAATTTGCTTCCAGTAAAAAGGGCCAAAATTTGAGAAGTTGTGCAGTGTAAAATTTATATCACTGAGTACTGACATTTTAGCAGTTGTTTCTGCACAGCTAAATTTTATTAAAGAGTGAAACTGCAGCTTCACTGGATTTGGCATATTTAGGCGTAAGGTAATGCCTTCTGAATTCAGACTTCTTTCTTGTGTATTGAAAGCAGAAAATCATTTAGAGGCACACACTGATAATCTTGAGAAATCCTCTATACCATTTGTGAATCCTGACAGCAGTATTGGAAGGTAATTGTGGGGAGGTCTCCATTTTACAGACATTGAGCAGGATCTCAGTCAATGTTTCATTCAAAGTGATAAAATAAGCAGGGTGCAGGGTGTTTCACGACTTGAAAATAATTCTGCTCAGTTTCTGAACCAATCTCATATTTTGCTTAAACTTCCACAGTGGAAAGGGAGACATGATCCCCATGATTAGTACAGTCCTTAGATGATATTATTAGAATAGCTGTTCATTTTACCTGGCTGCTTCAAATAAATTATTACATCTTTAAATATATTTCTTCTAAACACTGTTATTAACAATGTACATTAATGGAGGGAAATGCTCATTCTATCCTAAAAGGCTAAGAAATAGTATCAGAAATACCTGTGCTAATATAATATCCTGCTTAATTAATTCACACTTTTTAATTTGGGATTAAATTGAATTCAATGTTCTGTAGAACAGCTAAGGATATATGCAAAATCAAAATCATGTATTGTCTTAATGGGGCTTCCACACAGAGCACTTATCTGTACTTTAACATTACATTCTGTGAGAAACTACAATCTTTTTCAAAACCTTTTAAGGTTGCATTTTATTCCTGTGATTAAGCCTATAGACTAAATTATAGAGTGAATAATTTACCATGAAGGGCCAACTGATCTCAGTCCTTCATAGTTTCCTTTAGACAGAGGCAGAGAAAAGATTTGATTTAATCAATCACTAAGGAACTCTATGAGATCAGGGCAGGTAGACATGCCTCTGACTCACTCAGTAGTTCATATATCACACACAGGCTGTCTTATCTTACTTTTCTAGGAAGATAATCTCTAAACCTTTGGAAACAACTCAATAGTGGGAAGTGGTACTGCTAATTATAACAACTTGAAAAAAGTACCTTGCAAGTGTTTGCCTGTTTTCAGTAGGTTTAGTTGTATAACCAGAGATTAGCAGGACATTTGTTGTGCTCTGGTCTCTCAGGTGCATTTCAAGCAGAGTTTTTCTTGTTATTTATTTTCACATGTAAGTTTAACTCTGCTTTTTCAAAGTTCTTGCTTTCTTTTTAGTAGTAAATTTTGTTACACAGTATTCAAGAAGGTAAGACTGAAGGACCTTGAAGACAGCAAGAGGGCACACAGCACCATTCCAAAGAGACAAGCTACTGGCCACGGGGAAAACTCCTTTAAGTTCCTACCTACGGAGCAAGATGCTGTATAGATCACCTTTTACTGCCTTTTTAGATAGAACTCTAGGAAAAGTCCACCCCTATGAACAGTTAAGAGTCGGGGAGAAAAGTTAAAGAAAGCCTATAGGAAAGGTTTTCCTTAACTTACCCTCTGTTTATGCTGAGATGACTTAAACTGGCAGGAGGACCTCTTCTACAGGGTCCTCTACTAGGGCTAACCTTTTCTCAAAATCTGTATCTACCATGTGTGCTGGGTTTGGCTGGGATAGATTTAATTTTCTACATAGTATGGGGCTATGTTTTGGATTTGTGCTGAAAACAGCGTTGATAACACAGGGATGTTTTTGTTATTGCTGAGCAGTGCTTACACAGTCAAGGCCTTTTCTGCTCCTCACACCACCCCACCAGTGAGCAGGCTGGGGGTGCACAGCAAGCTGGGAGAGGACACAGCTGGGAGAGCTGACCCCAACTGACCAAGGGGATATTCCATACCATATGACATCATGCTCAGCATATAAAGCTGGGGGAAGAAGAAGGAAGGAGGGGATGTTCAGAGTGATGGTGTTTGTCTTCCCAAGTAACCGTTACGCGTGATGCAGCCCTGCTTCCCTGGAGATGGCTGAACCCCTGACTGCCCATGGGGAGTGGTGAATGAATTCCCTGTTTTGCTTTGCTTGTGTGCGCGGCTTTTGCTTTCCCTGTTAAACTGTCTTTACCTCAAACCATGAGTTTTCTCACTTTTACTCTTTGAATTCTCTCCACCATCCCACCTTGGGGGGGAGTGAGCAAGCGGCTGCGTGGG
Organism: Phaethon lepturus; assembly: GCF_000687285.1. Taxonomy (NCBI): domain Eukaryota; kingdom Metazoa; phylum Chordata; class Aves; order Phaethontiformes; family Phaethontidae; genus Phaethon; species Phaethon lepturus. Next base: position 4,994 of record NW_010546773.1, read on the forward strand.
GCTTAGTTGCTGGATGGGGTTAAACCACAATATGTCACCTGTATGTAATAATTATTTTAATGTATTTAAACAGGTTCTTCAACAGAATATGCTTAGTCTTCAAAAAGCTGAAAATTCAACTCGACATCCTTCTTCCCCTTTGTGTGAAGTCCATCATGTCTATGGACTATACGACATCTTGGGAAATTTTTCAATGCTCTAAAATAATAAAGATGAAGATAATCTGCCTGGATTTTTCCCTGAGATCCCAGTTCTGAGATTGCTTTTGTTCTATTTTTGGAAGTTGAAGCAGGGTAGCATTATCATTTATTCAAAGAAGGAGAAAGGGCAATAAAGTATTTTTTACACTATAGATTTTTTGGGTTTCTCAGAACAGAAACATAATAAATTCCATAGATTTTTGTTCTCACTCAGCTGTAAGTAGTATGTACCAAAATCAGTAAATCATTATTTCACCAGAAAATAAATAGGAAAGGCTCAGAACTGATGAATTCAGAGCATCTCTGAAGGCATTCTTTCCAAGAAATGATCCAAGCAAGTTTGCACAGCCACAGCTTCTATTGTACCCGTTTGCTAAGGGATATTGTTTTAAAACCCACTAAGGTGATCTTTTTCCACTGAGCTTTTAACCCCCATGGACTGTTTTAGCCTTTTGCTATGCTGTGTGCTCTTAGATGCAGAGGTGATCCAGTACTCAAATTCATTTTCATGAGCAAAACCTTAGAACTCTTCAGCAAAACATACTGGGAGACATTACATAAAGGTCCAGAATGCTGTAAAAGAATTGTAACCCACAAAATATATAAAATGAAGAGATCATTTTATTGCCTGTGATCCACATCTCAGAAATGTTTGTATGGTCACACTATTTTAAAAAAATCAATGATTTATTGATATTCAGATGAATTCTTTTAAAAAGATCTATTGAAGGATGAAAGGTATTATTTTAAAAGCAAAATAATTAGCAGGTTTTTATTTCTCAGACAACATCTGGAACCTTGCAAACACTTGTTCTAGGATTAAAATACCAGCATCATTAAAAAAGAACCATGTGGCATTTCTGTTAAATTCATTGCATCCCCCTTTTTTCTTTTGTGACTTTCCAGTCTTTCACAGCTCATCAGATATGAATCATTTAGCTCTAAAATGGTTTTAGAAGTTAGCTTTATTTTTGCAATATTTTACTTCAGGAACAAAATGTAGCTTTAGAGTTTTGTGAAACTGAGACAATGAACTGAACTTTCCAAAATAGTTTCTTATGACAAAGGTCACAAGCACCCTCAGAATCTAAAACCACCCCCAGATCTAAAAAAAATAAATTAATTTAAGGATGAAACATTTATAAATTCTGCAAAATCTGAGTCTTGCTGTCTTTTTTACCTCTGAGTGATTAGTTAATAATCTTATACACCATCTTTTAAGAGCTTCTAAGTCAAACCTTTTATTGAAAAGATGAAGTGTCCATTTTTATCTGGAAGGCTTTATCAGCAAACAGAGTGAAGTACAACACTGAATTGACAAATGCGTATGTAGAGACAGAACTGAAAATGCATAGTGGGGTGCTATCTACCCTGACAGATACTGTTTCTGCAATGCCATACATCTTAAATTGTTCATAATAACAGGAGATACTCTTGGAGCCAAGTTTTCAGTTGTCTTCACATTTTGCAATAGCAAGGCCTAACTCAGTTACCACAGTCAAGGGGCAGCTGTGAATCGCATGGCGTATCAAATCACCAGGAATTTTTAGCAAGCAGTGGGTTTGCTAGTAAGGCATTTTTTGCCTTTTACAGCAAAAATGGTAATAGAAGGCATTTTAGTGAACTCACCACCTGATAAACTTAACATTTTCTCCACAGGAGTTAGGTGCCCAGTTTCCAATGAAATCTGATTGGTAGGTTTTTGATGTCTCATTGCTTTAGAAAATCACAGTTTTCTAACACCATGTCTAGACTGGAGAAATTACTGTGGTAAATAAAGTACATCCATCCAAGTGAATGAAAAGCCCTTTGCCCAAGATAACCATTGCAAGTTAGTTTCAGAATTTTTGAAGGAGACCGCTCATTACTGTCCCGGTCCATCCCAGACAGACCAAAGCAGCCTGGCTGTATCCCTCTTTGCGAGTGTTGTGACATAGTAGGAGTGGATCTGCAGGGCAAAACAGCTGGTGCAGAGGACCTGACATCTGGACTGTGCAGAGCTTAAGGGTTTTGCTGCTGCGTTGCTCGGTCCTGTGCACCGGACTTCCTTAACACCCAAGTGCCCCGGCGGATGTGGTCCAAACCCACCCTCAGATGTGACAGAGAAAGCAGTAAGTGGGAACGGTCGGGAGACTAATTTCAAAAGTACTTTCCTGATCTGAACTGAAGCAGTAACGTAGATGTTTCCTACAAATCGTTTGTGTGACACCCGCTCTCACACATGGCATCTTTGAAACGCTTTCTGCATCTGATACGGTCGTCTCCATGCATCACCAGCAGCGGATCTGCTTCAGGTTCTGTGTGGAACGGAGCATGAGAAAATGTAAGCAAAGAGTGCATTACCAGTGCAATACCTCAGAAACGTTCCCGATCTCTGTGAAATGCTGCAATTCCCCCAGTGTGCCTCAGCACCCTTAGATAAAGTTCAGTCGCATGACAGCACTGTGCTAAGTGGGGTTCCCACAAGTGAGTTGATTAAAGAAATACAGGTCCCATTTGCAGCAACTAATGATGCCTTGAAAGTTGTCTTTACACCCTTGGCTATGTCAGCAGTATTTCATGTATGCTATGTGATGGTCGGCCGCTGCAATGGGTGGAGCAGAAATCTTCTTTCTGTGGTGAAGTAGCAAGATGTTTGCAATACTTTTCAGTATTTCAGGTGAAAGAGGTGATCTACACCTCGAGCATCATCAAAGATGAATTCAGCGTGTTTATTCCTTGTCACTAGCCCCATAACTATTTCTGTTATTCAAATGAAAATAAGCACTAAATTAATGAAGTGCTGGAATTTTTAACCCCGAATTGGCTTTGCCTGGCTTGCTTTTAACCAACAGAGGAAGTGTCAGATCAGGCCAGTAGAATCCATTCATGATTTATAGTTTTGTTATGCTTATAAGTTTTCTCATACAATGTAAATGTAAAATGTTTGATACAAATCTCTTAATTATTTTACTAGCCTCACATTCATTTCACTAAGGTGAAAAACCTGCATATTTTAATTTGTGGCTGGGTGTGTCCTTGATTCAGAAAAAGTTATTTGGTGAGCACGTTGTGTTTTTTTGTTTTAAGATAAGTAGCAAGGTCCTAAAGGTCTGCTGATCTCACATTAGAATGGAAAGCAGTCTTTCTGCTTTTAGCATCAAAAAAATGTTCTCTTTCCTAGAAATGGAAGATCAAGGTTTTGATCGAAGATTGCTGGAAATGAATATTAAGCAAATTCTGAAATGTCATTTAATGGAGAAATGGAGAAATAATAACTCTCCTCCATAGCTATTAATGTATCAATATATAAGCTTGGAATTCTGAACTACTGACTTTTCCAGCATAAACAGAAGATTGTCTCAAAAAACTTTCAGATACAGTTTTTTTTTACTCTTTATATTTGCAGAATTCTGAAATTTAAGTACTGTGAATATGAGGTCTCTACAGATTAACATAACTTTACTGGGTATAGGATCATCTGAGTGACTTCAGTAAAGGATTTATTTTAATTTAGAATATAAATTTCATTTTTATGAATTTCCTTTGTAAACCAACCACAAGGATTAAGTCTTATGTCAGTGAAAGACATGAACTATTTTACCACATCAGCTTACCTGAATTTCTGCTTATTAAGGGCAGAATTTATCCTCTTACAATATGAGTATGTAATAAATATATGAGGAAGAAAAACATTTAATTAGATGGAGGTAGAAACAGAAAGACTGATTTAGAGAAGTGTTTGTGGTAGAAATAGCTTCATCTCTGAAATAAAATGCTGATGGCATTGTTGCAAATACTGTATTGTGAAAATGAAAAAATAGTCTAAACCCCAAACAAACAATATACTAGCATATACTGTGCTGAAGAGCTTCAGATCTCAGTATCCCATCTTGGGCAACTCTTGCAAAATACAGGAGAATGTATTTGAAAGCGTTTGTCTTTCTGTCTTTTTGTGAACCAGAAAAAGCGGAAAGAGTAAATGAATATTTTTTATTAGAGCAATAGCAATACTACTTCATGAGGCAGATTTTAAAGAAATAATAATAATACAGGAGAAGGAAGAGCTGTAGTGAAGACAAGTTTAATGTCATCATAAATGTTGTGCTAAACTATTGACTGGCTGCTCTTATATGTGGTGTTTTTGTTTTCCAGAGGCAGTTATTTTAAATCATTTATTACCTGTTTGAAGAAGTTAATGAACAGCGTGAAAAGGGGACACTTTTGTTCTTTCCTTTTTTTCCTTCCATAATGATGTTTACTGTCTGGCACAATGATTATTCAATTTTCAGAGATGTTCACCACCTTCTGCTGCTGATTAAATTCCTGTTTGGTTTCCCTGCCAAATCTGCTGGATTAAATTAACAAGCTCTGTTTGCTTTAGTGGGAATGATCTGCACTGACCTTCAGCTTGTACAAAATAATAATCTTTTCAGTGATTTATTGATTCAGTGCTCTTTATCTTCTCTTAAAGAAATGTGCAATAGAAAAGTTTGCCTTTACCTTGCCTGAATTTGCAGACATGCTCTGCTTATTTCATTACGCTAGAGACTTTGGTTCTTGATATATAATAGCTTTGCACTCTCTGTTATTAACACTTCGTTTTCTTCAGAAGATTCACTGGAGCTTGATTACTCTAAGGACAAAACTTCACATGATCCTTCAATCTATAATAGGACCCAGTCTTGAAAATTATCCACATCAAAGGATCAATTTAAGAGGATGAAAACCTTCCTCTTTTTTCTAAAGTAAATTCAGTTTATATTGATTTACTTCTTTGATTCATTTGTTTCGTTGTTGCCAACCAGGTAGTGAGGAAACTGTAGAGAAATGAGATTAGGAGCAAATATGAAAATGATATACACTATAGTGAGCGAAAGAATCTTGTGTATTTAATTCTACTTCCACTGCTAAAGTTGATTTAACAACCACTAAGTGGAGAAACTGCTTCTGCAAAATATAAGTACAAACTCTCCTCTCCTATTTGCAGGGTAGATTTAGACCGGGTTGTTTTACAGTCCTTGCGTGGTATGTGTGGGCTCTGTGGGCTCTCACCTCGGCCAATGAAATCTGATGGCCATTGCTAAGGCACAGTACTTGTGATCTGCTGTGGAAAATACTGCTTTAAGGGCACAGATAATTTCAGCTAACATCTGTGGAATAAAGAAAAAGAAAAGCTGTTGAAAACAAAGAATCAGTCCAAGTTGAAACAGAAACAGTGCTAGATCTTTAGCTACAGTTAGGACAGCTTTTCCCTTAGAGATTATTGCTTAATACTCACGGCCTATTGTTGTGTCTTAAATGGCACCATATTTCTAGAAATGAGTGGTTGATATGGGCAGGTGTGAAAGACCGCCCATCAGCAAAGGAATCTACATTCCTCTCCTGAGATGTTAAAGATATTTCCCAGCTGCTACCATACCAGTTTCATAGTTTATATTGAACCCGATGTAGCTCACATAGTATAACCCACACCTTTTCAGCTGCCCCAATACAGATAATATTGTCATTCATGAAAACAGAATCCATGTATTGTGCTGAAGTATGTTACAACACTTGCAGACAGCATGGTTACAGATGTTTTGAGAGTCAAAGATAATGGAATCCTAGTAAGAGTTGTTCCGTGTCAGTGCGGAAAACTGGTGAGGTCTTGAGGTACAGACATGCTTAGGGGTAGACAGCTCCCCAGACCTGGGTTCACATTTCCCATGATGCAGAAGACATCTGTGAAAAATGATCAAGATGAATGGATTATCATTACTGTGATCTTATTACATCGCAGAGCTAAATGTCGTCTGAGCTCTCTCACATTATGTGCATGTGGAAAATCTTATGCAGTGACAGTACCATTAAAAGAGCACATTTCCCTTATATAAAGGGCTAAATACCCAGTGAATTCTGAAAACTTCTTTGCTAGCCATTATTTTTATGGTTTTGATATCATAGTTTATCCTTTTGGCTATGCTTGAGTTTAATATGAGCACTACAGTTGTACTTCTGCAAGATGTGACATTTCATCCTGTCACAATGCCTGGTTTTGTTGTCTTCAAGTAGACCTACCGTGTTATGGCTTATGCTTCATGGTCTCCAGTACTGGACCAAAATTGTTATGCAGTGGTGGTAAGGTTTCTGTGGGCAATCCTGCATAGATATGTGACAATTAGGTGTTTCACTATTTGACTATGCTTCTTTTAGCAACATGTTTCCAAACTTGTCTTCTAACAATCTTACTGAACAGCAACACTTACAGTTGTGATACAAACTCAAGCTTTCACTTACAGCAAGTAAAATGGTATGGAAGGGGAAATCTGCCCTTAAGGGGAAAAGTGCCTTTGGTAAACAATGTGTGAGAAGACATAGGTTTAAAGACAGCTTGTTATGAAATTATCTAGTTATTAACTGTTGACTGGAAAGTGTGCATCTGGGATATGCTGCAGTCTTGTACATGTGAAAGGCAGAGGATATTCTCTTACTTCTTCAAGCCTGTAAGCCAGTGCTGGAAGTGCAAGAAAGAGAGTATGTTGGAGTCTCTCTGTCCAGGTGAGTTGGGAGTTATCAGTTGAGTAGCAGTGTGGTAGCCTGACACTTTAGCTGGACACTTCTGTGGTCCCTGCTGAGGACTTTCAGACTTTGTGATCCATTGCTATGGTCCTTTGAGGTGTACCCGGCAGATGCTCAGAAAGCCACTGTCATTAATATTTGTTCTCCATCACATATGCAATGAGTCTTGCCCACGGCACTCTGGAATTACAGCTTTGAAGTCAATAATCCAGGCCTTTCAGATACCTTTGGTGGGTCACAAATTGGCAAAGGTAGGAATGGAAATTTTGCTTAAGGAGTCAAAGGACTATGGAACCAGGAAAGCTGAGACTCTGTGGATGCACTAAGCATTGCTTCACTGTTTTTCTATTTATTTTCATTTTTCTCTTCTGTCAGGTTTGCTAGGGTGAAGATATTTTTATTTTATGACAATGGTTGTCACTTCACTTTTAAAAATACAGTTAATAGCGCTGTCTTCATTTGTAGATCTCAAAGCCCTTCAGGTGAATGTTGTTTTCCCTTTTAGACAAGCGGAAAAACTTTAAAAAAAAGATTGCCTTTATGCGTGGCTTTAGAGTGGATATTTTTCCTTTGTTGTCAGGAGGAAATTTTTAAAAATCTGCTTTGTTGACACCACTGCAATATTAAACCATTTCTAAGCTATTTCAGTAAATCGGTTCTTTGGTTATCCCAGTTGCACAGCTTCAGCAAATCCTTTTTATGTGAAACTTAACAGAAAAATGGTTGCAATACATTTCAAGCAAGAGACAAGATGAGCACTTACAGACATCTTCTTAAGCAACCAATTGATTTGTTGGTGACACTGATGAAGGGCAGTGTCCCCTAGTAAAGAGAGATGAGGTAACCACATAATACTCTGATATCAGTGTTTTTGTGTTATCGTTGTCTGTGCACACCGATAAGAACCAGAATGGCCATCCAAACCATAGTTTAGTGCCTATATTGATTGCTGGTTCTCAAACCACTGTTATGAATTGGCCATTTATCACTTCAGAGAGAATGAACATCCCCAGACTCGGTGCTATGACTAGTCTGTAACAACGGCCTTTTCAGATAAAAAAACAACATGTAAGATGAAAACAAAAATAAGAGCTACGTTTTTCTAGCCTTATGTGAGGGAATCAGGACAGTATATACAGGTCATGGTGTTTACTGCATACACATTGTCTATTGTGACACACGGGCTGCACTCAAACAAGTCCCCCTGCAAAGCCATTTGGTTGTCTTACTCTGATACACTCAGGAGGGTAATAGCTGGCAGTGCACTCTCTAGGATACGTTCCTGTGGATTAAAGCAATAATAAAAGGCACTACTGTGCTCAAATAAAAATTCAGTGAGGCCCAAAGGCTGTATCTTGGGGTCTGAGCTTCAAGTCTCATTTAAAAATTGTTGTATTTGCCTGTGTTCTGTAGCACTCCACACTCTACTTTTCTTGTTTTAAGTTTTATATAAAATGATCATGTTTGTTTTGAGAGTACATAAAATATATGACCATATTCTACTGATGGTAACTTTTACTTTCAAGACAGGCTCAGTGCATTTGGCAGCTGAAACAGGTTAGTTTTATTTGCTTTATACAAGAAAATAAATGGACAAAGACTTTCTAAATTGATTGAAACTTTGTGCCTTAAATATGTATTGAGTTTTCAAGTTAAATGCCCTGTTTTCAACAGCTATAATCTAGCAGTTGTTTTAGAGCTTGGAGAGAAAACCTGAACACGTGGTACTTTTGAAAACCAATCCTGCTTGACTTCTAAATTCATTCTTGACATCTTACTAAATGGTCTGATTTTTGGGTGCTTTACTCCTTTAAATATTTCTGCTAACTTTAGTGGGAGCAGCTAGCTGTTTGGAACTATTACTTTAAACCCCACTCTTAACATAATTTGGCATTGCCCTGTATGTCTTCCCCATAAGTATTTCCATATTTTGATCTCAATTATCCAGTTGCTGGTTTTCTATCCTTTTGCAGTCTCTACAGTCAAGAGATTTCACATGATTATTTGGGATTGTGTAGCATGCACCTGTATATCCAACTGGCCAAGTAAACATGGTATTCCATATGAATGCTTCTGAAGTCACTGTGGAACTTCTGTAAAATGTAAAAATACTTTCAAATTGTAAAATAGAGCTAGGTCTATAAAGGTATCTGGTCTTTGTTCCATTGACCAGTTGAAAAAGTACCTTACCATATTTACGGAATCACACAGAACCACAGAATCATAAGGAAAAGACCCTTAAGATCATCGAGTCCAACTGTTAATCCAACATCACCATGACCACTAAAGCATGTCCTGAAGCGCCACATCTACATATTTTTTGAACACTTCCAGTGATGGTGAGCCCACCACCTCCCTGAGCTGCTTGTTCCAATGCTTGACCACTCTCTGGGTGAAGAAATTTTTCCTAATATCTGATCTAAACCTCCCCTGGCACAACTTGAGGCATTTCTTCTCGTCCTATCACTAGTTACATGGGAGAAGAGACCAACACCCACCTCGCTACAACTCCCTTTCAGGTAGTTGTAGAGAGCGAGAAGGTCTCCCCTCAGACTCCTCTTCTCCAGACTAAACAACCCCAGTTCCCTCAGCCACTCCTCAGAAGACTTGTGCTCCAGACCCCTCACCAGCTTTGTAGCCCTTCTTTGGACACGCTCCAGCACCTCAATGTCCTTCTTGCAGTGAGGGGCCCAAAACTGAACACAGTAGTTGAGGTGCAGCCTCACCAGTCCTGAGTACAGGGGCACAATCACTTCCCTGCTCCTGCTGGCCACACTATTTCTGATACAGGCCAGGACGCTGTTGGCCTTCTTGGCCACCTGAGCACACTGCCGGCTCATATTCAGTCAGCCGGCTGTCAACCAGCACCCCCAGGTCCTTCTCTGCTGGGCAGCTCTCCAGCCACTCCTCCCCAAGCCTGTAGCGTTGCATGGGGTTG
>NW_010546773.1:15041-15443 GCF_000687285.1 Phaethon lepturus
GTCGCGCCGCTTGTGACCGGCTGCCAGCTGGAGTTAACTCCATTCACTACAACTCTCTGGGCTCGGCTGTCCAGACAGTTGTTTGCCCAGCGAAGAGTAAACCTGTCTAAGCGACAAGCCTCCAGCTTCCCCAGGAGAATGTGGTGGGAAACAGTGTCAAAAGCTTTACTAAAGTCCAGGTAGACAACATCCATAGCCTTTCCTTCATCCACTAGGTGGGTCACCTGGTCACAGAAGATAAGATTGGTCAAGCAGGACCTGCCTTTCATGAACCCATGCTGACTGGGCCTGATTGCCTAGTTGTCCTGCACATGCCCCTTGAGCGCCCTCAAGATGAACCTCTCCATAATCTTCCCCAGTATGGAGGTCAGGCTGACAGGCTTGTAATTCCCCGGATCCTTC
>NW_010546773.1:15513-60626 GCF_000687285.1 Phaethon lepturus
CCCTCCCCTGTTAACCGGGACTGCTGATAAATGATGGAGGGCGGCTTGGCAAGCTCCTCCAGCAGCTGCCTCGGTGTTCTTGGGTGGATCCCATCAGGCCTCATAGAGTTTTGAGTGTCCAGGTGGCATAGCACATTGTTAACTGGTTCTTCCTGGATTATGGGGAGTTTGTTGTGCTCTCCATCCCTGTCTTCCAGCCCAGGGAGCTGAATACACGTAGAATAACTGGTCTGGCTATTAAAGACTGATGCCAAGAAGGTATTAAGTACCTCAGCCTTTTCCTCATCCTTGGTGACAATGTTCCCCCCCATATCCAATAAAGGATGGAGGTTCTCCTTTTGTTGTTAATATATTTGTAAAAACTTTTTTTTGTTATCCTTTATGACCATGGCCAGATTGAGTTCTAGCTGGGCTTTTGCCTTTCTAATTTTCTTTCTGCATGACCTAACAAGATCCTTGTACTATTCTTGAGTTGCCTGCTCCTTCTTCCAAAGGTGGTTGATATACTCACCTTTTTTCCCCCGAGTCCCAGCAAAAGCTCCCTGTTCAGCCAGGCCGGTCGTTTTCCCCGCCAGCTCTTTTTACGGCACATGGGGACCGCCTGCTCCTGTGCCTTTAAGATTTCCTTCTTGAAGGCTGTCCAGCCTTCCTGGACCCTTTTGCCTTTCTAATTTTCTTTCTGCATGACCTAACAAGATCCTTGTACTATTCTTGAGTTGCCTGCTCCTTCTTCCAAAGGTGGTTGATATACTCACCTTTTTTCCCCCGAGTCCCAGCAAAAGCTCCCTGTTCAGCCAGGCCGGTCGTTTTCCCCACCATCTCGTCTTATGGCACATGGGGACCGCCTGCTCCTGCCCCTTTAAGATTTCCTTCTTGAAGACTGTCCAGCCTTCCTGGACCCCTTTGCCCTTCAGGACAGTCTCCCAAGGGACTCTCTCAAGCAGTGACCTGAACAGGCCAAAGTCTGCCCTCCGGAAGTCCATGGTAGTGGTTTTGCTGACCCCCCCTCCTTACTTCACTAGGAATTGAGAATTCTACCACTTCATGGTAAGCCCAAGTCGGCCTCCTACCACCACATCTCCCACCAATCCTTCTCTGTTCCTAAACAGCAGGTCAAGCGGGGCACCTCCCCTGGTAGGCTCACTTACCAGCTGTGTCAGGAAGTTATCCTCCACACACTCCAGGAACCTCCTAGACTGTTTCCTCTCTGCTGTGTTGTACTTCCAGTAGATGTCCGGTAGATTGAAGTCCCCTAGAAGAACAAGGGCCAGCGATTGTGAGACTTCTGCCAGTTGCTTGTAGAATGCTTCATCTGCCTCTTCGTCCTGGTTGGGTGGTCTACAACAGTCTCTCAGCAGGATATCTGCCTTGTTTGCCTTCCCCCTCATCCTTACCCATAAGCACTCGACCTTGTCATCACAATCATTGAGCTCTATGCAATCAAAACACTCCCTGATATACAGAGCCATCCCACCGCCTCTCCTTCCTTGCCTATTCCATAGGCCCCATAAAACTACGCCATATCTCATTGATCTCCTGTATAATCTATGGGGAGAAACTGGTTCCTCCAATGGAGAGTATTAGATATTGTGTGAAGTGTTTTGAGGTGTCCTGGTGAGGTGGGATGGATTGGGGCAATGCATCTGTATACAGACTGTGTGACTTGTGACCTTGGTCTGGAAGGAATCCTGCTGTATTATATATAAAGAAATAAGTGACAGAAAATGGTTATTAATAATTGTTATTATCTTGAGTATGTTCTTCCTTATTAGTTTTTTATTAGAGGCAGAAATCAATGATTTCCTCATTTAGAAATATCATTAGTGTCCCTAAAAAAATAAATATCATGACACAATGATAAAATAGGCATCCTTTCACCTGAGAGAAATCACAATTTCAGTGGGTAGGGGCTGTTCCACATTATGTTAGTGAGTGATGAATTGCAGTTCCATGTATGAAAGATTCATTGACTGCAACTTTGTGTCTCCCTATCAGCAGGCAGAAGATAGGCTATCTCTGTCAGAATTGTGTGATAGAAGTGACAGGATGCCGAATGCATGGTCTTGGGAAGAATTTTTCTTCTGCTGTGGATCATGGAGGCCTGAACAGTATTTTATTCTACAAACTGTAAATGACTGTAAGGACGTTCACACTGCTTAGTGGCAGGCATGCAAAACAGGTAGCTAAACAAGGAGCCAAAACTTCTCAGTCTCCTTGTGTAGTCTGTGGAAAGAGAATTGCAACCAAGGGGTCATTAGGTGGTTTGAGGAATATTGGGCATGAACTTACCTCTGTCTAATGATTGCCAAGGGGAGCCAGCTGCCACAACACAGCACCTCCGTCGAGTGCTCACACTTAGGTAAAAGGTGTAATGCACTTGATGCTATGTAGCACAAAAGCTGATCAGGAATCAGGTAATGTCTCAGTGAGTGACCGTGTAGCCCTTGGTTATGACATTTCTTATTAGGAGGAAATTAATAAGATTCCTTCAGACCTCTAGCATGGGACCTTGCCCTCTGTGTACTGACTTTTTTGACTTGGGGAACCTGCTAAAGAGGGAGCTGAAGCTCTGCTCTGCTTGCTTCTGGCCTTGGCTGATACACCCTCTACCCCATCATGTGAAGGAGTAACTCTTGTAGGAGGAGTAACTCTTGGAGAAGTCACTCCACATGACTGTGCTTTCTTGTTTCTCTGTGGGGACACACAGCATGGGGTGCCACCTGGACAGTACTGCTTATTATATTGAGTGAATAACAAAAAAAAGAGTGTTAGATTTTAAAAATGAATCACGAGGTTGGATTTAAAGCTGTTCTTGATTTGTCTCCTGGTTTTGAGTCTTCTGAGGTCTCAAGCTTTTCTTTGCCACCGGGTGAACTGGACAGGAGTGATTTTTAAATTAATCCCAAGATTCTTGTATCATTGCATGACCCTGGGAGAAGCTGCCTCTTGAGACTCTCACTGAGTCAACAGGGCTTCAGGCTTGCTCTCCCTACCAGAGAATGGTGATCAAACCAGAAATCAGTCAAAATATGCTTCCCTAGTACATGGTGAAATGTCACTAAGGATAAAGTTGGCTTTTGCAGCTGCAAGTAAGTGGGGAAAAAGCTCTTTTCTAATGTGTGTTTCACTGTTAAGATACAGTAAGGGTTGATGTGGAACTGCAATATCTAAAGATGCAACAACATTTTCAAAAGAATTAATGAATCAGATTCTTTCATCTGAAATACTCATTGCCCTTAGCATTGGTGACAAACAATACTGCTACTTCCACAAGCATACAGTTTCAAACTGGCTTTCCCTTTTCCACTCTACAAACTGCTCAGTTGAAACCAGATCATAGGTTTGGAAAGCTTGTTGAATGTTGAAATCCAGCTTTGTTTGAAATGTTGCTTCATTAACCCAACTGCAAAAAAACATTCTCACTGTTTTATAACCATATGATACATAACAACTGGATGATAATCCACACGGAATAAATAAAATGGTCTGTATTTCATAGAAGGAAGTTGGATGCAACTGTATACTTTTATGATGACTCTTTTTTCTACCACTATATATACTGGTAGAAATACAGGTTATAGCTGCTGTCTTCTTAATATGTTGACTTTGCTTTGCACGAGTCTCAGAGCATTAAACAACAATAAAATCCAGATGAATAGGCAGGCTAGCTAAGGATACTCATATGTATTTCTCAGTGATATGGCAATGTTAATGTCTGATATTAGATCTTTTAGGACAGGAATGTGTAGCTACTGAAAAAGGTGCATGCTCAAAACATCTTGAGTATCTGTAGGTTATGAATATTGTTTAGAACAGCCCTGAAACTGCTGTAGATAACTCCAAGGAGCTGACTGATGAGGTGTGGGACGGAGCACATGATTATGGAACTGCAAATGGGTCTAAAAGCCCTATTTAGCTTTTTCTAACCTACATCCTGATCTGAAAGCAGCTTGACCATAGAGTTACTATTTGTTTATATTTGTTTCTTTGATTCCTGAAACAAAGCAAAGGCACATTTCAATGGCGCAGTGACTAGTGCAGACGGCAAGCTAACTGGCACCTCGGATGAACACAGTCAATGTCAGGCAGCTAAGAGAATGTGAAAAAAAGCAGCATATAAAGATAGTATGAAACTAGGCACAAATGCTCCAATTAAAAAAGAAATTCAGATTATGACCAGCAGCTGCCCAAACAAATGCTTCCCTTAAATCAGAGAGAAATAAAGCTGACCTGCATCTCTGAGGAGCTTACAACTTCTTAGCAGAATGTCCTCTTTGTTGAAACTTGGCATACATATTTTACACTGTTAACACATCTCTTCTTCTAAGCACCTAAACCCATTTGATCTGATATATGGTATAATTAATGGTTTATCTGGAAGTCAGAGGAAAAATAATCTTTTTATATTTATATCTTGATTGATATAAGACATCATTTTGACAATGCAACATCACTAACATGCTTTAAAGCAAAGAAAGAAACATATTCTTGAGTTCACACACTAGTGATCAGAAATAGCTACATTTTTACAGTCCATCTTGCATGGAGGATGCTCTTGTGAGACAATTGAAGATAAAATTTATCTTAGAAGGTGAAATGAAGGGGGAAAAAAGAGGATCTCAGTTTTTCATTCTTTATTCTTAGTCATCAGGATTAACTGTTGCCTGTTTATCACTAGAGCTCCTATTCCTCCTCTACCTCTGGTGGTCTCATGGAGAGGGCAATGTGAGCTATACATGAGGCATGTTGCATAGCCATCAGCTGCTCAATGATCCTTGAGATGACGGGAGAAAAGGCAAAAAAACCTGTGGTATTTTCTAAACACTTTCTACAGGTAAGCTTTGAACAGGATAGATTATAGAAATGTCACAAGGTTATGTAGATTAGAACATACAATTCCAGTTCCTTGCTCGGCAGTGATATCTCAACTCTGATAATCAAGGTAGACTTGAAGATTATTCAGCCCAGATCCAGCTGCTGTCCATCTCATAGTTAAACTCTCACTACCTGTCCATCTTGATTAGACTGACCTTACTGCTACTTTTCTATGAGCTTGACACTTTCTGCAATGTTTCAAATTGATTTTGTTTTGATGGTCTTAAGTGTAGCAGTTCTGTCAGCAGTGATCCCTCAATGCTCTGCTTCTGCCTCACAATCCTTCTATATCTCTCCTTCTCTCTTTGCTAGGGACTAGTATAAGTAATTTACATGTTAAATTGGACAGAAGCTCTACTTTGGGTATCAAAGATGCCAATGTTGATGGCTTTAAGTGGGTTGTGTTGCAGCAGGATGGCTTATAAGGCTCAGAACAGTCGAGAACTTCCGCGCTTGACCCTAAATATCAGCATGGGCAGATCCTGTGTCTCCTTTTGACAGGTTTCTTTTTGTGTCTGCCAGCAGAGCCCGAGTCCTTATGCTTTTTCTGTGGAAGATGTGTGCTAGACCCATCTTCTGTCTGACTTGCACTGACTTGCACAGTCAATCTTATGTTTGTTGAACGCTGTGAGAAGAAGCACTGAAGTAAAAAAATTGGGCCAATGGGAAAGGCAAGGAGTTTAGTGCAGATGCAAATGTAAAACTGCTTTTCTCTGAGCTTTCTCAGCTTCCATTAAAGGATCACCTTGGAGAAATGAAACTTGAGTTTGCACCTTTGTGCTGCCTGCATTAAAGGTCTTTTGTCTAATTTTGGACACATGCTTTTATGTGACTGCTTGAGCTCTCCAATCAGTTAATCATCTTTTGTTTTTGAACTACCTTGCCTAGAGTAAATTGTTATCACAGTGAAGAATCTTCTCATAAGTGGCTAACTACCTGGTATCTATTTGACATTCCTGGTTTGTAGACGTGTACTATGTTACAAGATGAACGTTTCTCTTAAACATTTCTTCACTTTTAAGAACTTCCCACTTACAGCAAAAAGATAGGGGCCAAATCCTCAGGTAGATTAAATCAATGTCTTTCTATTATGCCAATAGAAACTGTGTTGATTTACAGCTACTGAACATCTCACCCTAGATATCGATTGAATTTCTTGTTTTCTAGTGGAAACAGGGCCTGAATAGCCTCTGCATTCTATTTGCTGTCTCTTCTCCTTCTGCATATAGAAAAAATTTGATTCTTTTAATAATAAATCCTATAGCATTTTTTTCCCACTATATAATAAAATCCCTTAAGAACATTTATGGAAGTAGACTCATTTATTTATGCAAAATTGCTGCCTTCTTCACTTTTGTCTCATTTTTCACGGTGTTCAAATTAAATATTTTATTCATTGGTTGCAGTTGTGTCCATCATGCATATTACTTCATTATGGTGGAATGAGATTGATGTGCTGCTTTGTAATCACCTATCTATACACGGCATCTTTGTCAATATTGGTTCATTTTTATTTTTCTTTGCCAAGAGGCAAGTGCAGGAAATCAAATAAAACTGTATAATAATGTTTCAAAATTAAGTTTATTACATGAAATTTGAAAAGTGCTAGCAAAATAATGGGAGACAGCTGGACCAAGTCCAGGCCATTCTTGGAAGGTTCCACACTATTATCAGTTGGGTTTTTGGTCAGTGTTCCCTGTAGCATTTGATGGTAATATTACCAATTTTACAACATAGTCAGCTTGAAGAAAAGTCTGCAAGTGTGTTGTTGCACTGGGAAATTAACATCGTAAAACTGCCTCTCTTTCTATTTTAGTGCAGACAGCTTTGTTTTAATCTTTCTTTTTAGCCATTCAAAGACTGTTTAATAGATCCTACCATACATATATAATATCTCACTTTTATAGTATATGATCATACTGTATCACATTTTCTCCATCTTAGAGTCTACTAAAAGTATACTTCTTGATATTTTTGTTAGTTTTTTGGAGCAATGACTTTTTTCATTTTGTACACTGGCTAGCACAGGACCTAGCACTGGCTCATGAATACATCCAGAATTAAGCTTGCTACTGTATAGTTTTGTTACAATGCGGTTGTGTCATATTACTTTTAATGTGTTCAATGTATAAAGGCCCTCCTCTCTTCTGAGAAAATGTTAATATTAAAGGCTTTTCCAACAGAGCCATAGGTCTTCTCTCCTGACTTCAACAATATCTAAAACATATAGCCTTATTTCTTACCAAATTTTTTTGTACCACATATATAGACATATGTGTATGTTTAGGCTTGAAAGAAATGCTGAAAGTCACAGACTACTATGTAAATTCAGGACTTAAATACAGCACAGATCCATTATGGCTTTTCTTGGTTGCAAAGTTAGTGTGTGAGTATCACAATTCAAAATATGACTACACTGGTGACTATTAATCTCAGCAGAGTCATTTGCAAAATACTCAGTTTGAAAAATTATTTTATTATGAGTCTTTGTGTGCTTAGAAGGGAACACATGTTAAAATAACTGGCTGAATCTTGTCTAAATGTAAGCAACAATGTGCCTTGTTCCAACAGCTCATAAGAAGAATTTCAAACTAGAATTCAATTACCTCAATGTCTCCTGCCCCAATCCTGCCTAATTTAATAAGGGAAAAGCATCCTTGGATATTCTCTCACTGCCCACTTCCCAGTCAGCCCATGTCTAGAACTGGGGAGGATCAGTGATAAGAGGTAAGGATGCTACAAGATAGTCTGTAGGGTAATTCTGCAACGGGATTATATGTCATATCTGATGACAATTAGTGCTGATGTATTTGTGTACGTATCTGCCATTTCCAAAGCTTTGCAGTCTACTATAAATAAATAGCCATAATTACTTCCCTAATATTGCAAAAAACTGACATGACTGTGCAATGAGTCCATTAACAAAAAGGTTAAAGAGTTCTGCAAGACCAGAAAACATCTTTTAAAATAATGATTCTAGAGTGCCTACAAAAAAGGGAAGAAAAATACAAAGGTAACAATGAATAACTGAACATATGCACTGACTTAGTGGTTGTTACTCTGCTTTGCAACATGGCCATTTATAACGTGCGTGTATCAGCAGAACAGGGACTTTTCACTTAAAAGCATGATGAGATAATGACATTTAGCTACTCGGCAAAGCAGGAGAACATAATGTCATAGTTTTGATAAGATATGATTGAATTCTATACAAGCAGTGGTGGCCATATGTGCTTCTTACATACTACCTGTAAAGCACATTCATTTCCTGCTAAACTATGTGGGCAGTCACATTTGGATATTTTTTTAAATTACATCTTTAATTTTTTCCAGCATTTGCTCCAGGCAGGACAGAACCAAATTCCATTGAAATGAATAAAAATATTCCCAAACACTTCTATGGCTTTAGGTTCAGAAAATTTGAATCAGCTGGCTAAGAGTGCCAGTCTTTTATTTCAAACACTTCTTTCCCAACTTTCCACCTGTTTTGTTTCAGAAGGTAACGACGTTCATTATAGCCTGGCCTCTGGTCCTCAGATACAGTGTGGGGAGCAAACTACATCCCTTGTATGTGTACAAAATCACAGGAAAATGATCTGCTTTTTACCACTGAGCTGTTCCACCTCTCCAAATTGCATCTTCCATTTAATAAGTCCTGGTATCCTACTTCAAATTTGTGGTTCTCGAACATGGGTGCTGTTGGAGAGTTATTACATTCTCAGTTCTTGAAAGAGACACAGAATTAGATTTCAGCTATTTTAAGTAGCTCTCTGGACCAAAAGATTTGATTGTCCACAAAATGAAACTTTTATTAACTCCTTGATTTTCACTGTGTCAGAAATTATTTCCACTATTTTGTCTAATAAAACTTACCTTTCATAATGTTCAACATCTGCCATGTTCATTCATATTTGTACTTAGAAGCTCTATTTTGCAAGATATGAGAAATCAATCTAAAAGAAGCAAATGCCTCTTGTACCACTGAAGTAGCCACAGTTGTGGCACAATCACCTCAAATATAATTTCACTGTTTTAAGTGACATTTTGGGTTAAATTAATTCTCAAGACTTGTGCTAGTAAATTAAACTTATAAACATATTTGTATGCTATGAAAAAGTTGGGAATATTAGTGTTCATATGCTCAGCAAAACACAGAGTATATTTAAGACCTGCCAAATGCAATTTATATCCCAAACTGAGAAAGAATCCCACCATTCAGCATTTTTCAAGCATATGAGTTATTGGAATTACACCAACAGCCATGCATAGTTATGGTTATTCCTAACCTCTGAAATCCATATTGTTTTATGCATACCCATGCTCACTAGTTTCTTATTCCTGGTGGTGCCTGAGGACTAAGATTCTACTCAATGTGTTTAAAAATATGAAAATTTGCCCCACTGAAAGTTTTCATTTTGTGCTGAACCTGGGCTTGCATTCCTGATTTTGGTGTGACATCCACAGTTAGCAGCTCAAATGTAGAGCTACAAAACTGCACCCTAAGCAGTTACTACAGACAACAAAACTTCCGGGAGGGAGTTAATTTTTAAAGGCCTAATTTAGTAAGTCAGTAAACGTAGATATGTATGGTTAAGCATGAACTTTGCCAATACTGTGATTGGAAGCCTCAATCAAAGGACTGTAGATTTAGGTAACATCAGCACATTTTATGATGTTGGACATCAGCAGCATCAGGCTGTCTGAAACAGACAAAAGGGAGAAGATGCTATTGGACATAAAAATTGCATTCCAACTGGTTGAACATAAAACTGATTAATTCAAAACATTTTTTTTTTCTGCACGAGTGTCTAGTGATACAGATTATGATAGTGAGGTACACACCCTAAAATGTTAAAAATCTGAAAGAGGTCCTTCTAAAAATAATAGAAACATTATGTGATGTACAATAAAGTGGAGGTTATTAACAACCTGAGCTGCTTCAAAACTCATGCTTGTTTTCCTTTTCCTGATTTTTTATGTTTAAAGTGGATAGGTGGTGATGGTTACATTGCAGTGTTCAATACAGGACAGCATTCTATAAATTTAGTAACATGTTGTCTGACCACATGCCATTTTAGCTGTAGATTGTGTTGTAAAAAAGGGGTACTGTCAGATACGTGAAAAAGATAGGTCACTATTAACTTATTTCATGGACAAGATCCCATGTTAAGCTGAAACTGCAAACCTGATATTGTATTTGGTTTTCAGTGGTCCATGAACATTCATTGCATGTTAAAATGTTCTGAGTACTTGCCTGTTAACTGATTGAGTAAGTCATAAGTGCTTCAGTTCTACCACTTTCAGTGCAAGTTTTAGAGCACAAAGAAAGAAGGGAGGTTATAAAGAATCTAAAATTAACTTCAGTGAAGACCTCTTATGCTCAAGTCTAAGCCTGGCTGGGTAAAAGCACATTTTCTTGAATATAAGAATACAGCTGGACTTTTGAATAAGAAAATAATAAAAAGAAAGAATGTCAACAATGAAAATGTAAATGCATATTCAAGCTAAGTTATTTTTTAAGCTTTTGTTGTATCACTGAAAATATTTGTTTTGTATTATTTTTTACAGTGAGATATATTTCGTTAAATAAGTTCTTTCTTTTACTTCCATAGAATTACCTCAATTATCTTTTAAGTATGTGAAAAAATGCTTTTCATTCTTCTTCATTATGTTTTCACTGAGCCACCACAAATACAGAAAAATAGAAAGACAAGCATTACTCTGGCATCCAGTCTATGGCATCTGCTATTCCATGTGTTTTATGTCATTGACAAATGGTAAAGATTCTGTGTGCTAGTCTGGATAGAAGTTCTTCAGAAGAATAACCTGTCACAAGCTAGTGAAGTCACTAGTGTTGACAACACTATTATTATCTAGAGACAATGATGTGAGATGCATACAATGGAAACTTCCTGGAATGGAGAAAATATTAGTGCGACTTCTGTATCTATAAACGTAATGTATGCTGCTTTCAGGTGGTAATGATTGGATAAACTGGTAAATATAACTAGCAGGGGCATATTTGGGCACTTCAATAGCAGTAAGTCGGATGGCTTTTTTTCTTTTTTCCACCGTTGATGTAATACATATATTCACTGAAGTAAGCTGGGTTAGTTCTTACAAAAGGAAATCGTGTGGCAAAAGAAAGTCCTTCAGAGCATTTTATCTCTACAGAATTGAAGCTATAAGGCTAATCTTTTGCTTTGTGTTTTAAAGGAGGATATAAAGGAAAATGAACCAACACTAAGAGAAGAATCATTTAGTTGTATCACAGGTACCTTCAGTTTATTTAACCTTTGGAAGACTGATGCACGTTGCCTCAAAGCTGGAGCACAACAAGCTCTTGCGGATGTAGGCCGGTCCGTAGGTGGGCCATCACGGCCAACGCTGCCATCTTCTGCTGCTGCTGAAAACAGTAGAGCTCTATGACAGAGAAAGAGCGTGAAGGAAGGAGGCAACAAGTTGAAAAGAGGGAGAAGCAATGAGAAAAACAAACAGAAGGCAAATAAGTCTCGGTTTCTTACCAGGAGGTGAGCAGAGGAGTGAAGAACATCAAGTCTTTAATACAGCTGGTTGCAGGAATATAATTCCTATTTGTGATAGTTTAAGGCTTTCAAATATGTATTTGTCCTTTCACACACTTTTGGATAATAATATTTTGCAAAGGCACTAAAACTCTGGTTAAAAGGATGTATTTTTTATCCTCATTTTCATTCCTTTCCTTCTGCCCTCTTCTTAAATGACTAGACAGTGTAGTCAAAAATTCAGATATCTTTTAGAAAATGATGCAGAAATCAGAAAGCTCTTGCAAACCATTCAAGTGAATGGCAAACACCTGTCACTGGAAAAAAAAGTATCCGGTGTGTTGTGATCAGATGTAATTTTTCTATTGTTTGCCTGCAATTTTTGTAAGGTTTCTACAAAAATGAAACCTTATATAACCGTGTGGATGGTACTCAGACAAATAGAAACATATTTCATGTCTCCAGTTGTAGCAGCTCCAATTTTTTTACAGTAACATCAAGAACCTAGTGGAAAACTACAGGAAAGAGTTATCTGAAGAAATTATTCAATAAAAAATTCTGAATACTGAAAGCATTTGGGGAAAGGTGGTGAGTGTTTATAAATAGTAGAACCAAAGATGTGAAAATATATATTGCAAATGCTGCTTCCCTGCTCTACTTTAAGGAAAACACAACAAAAAAGCACCAAAAAAACCCCACCCCAAAACCCCAAAACTGGAAAGAAAGGTTCAAGTGGCTGCTATTTGAAATGAGTGAGCAATGGAGACTCACCCACATGAATGCAGAGGTTCATAAAGAGAATAAGGCTCCTTGAATGGTAGGCTATCACTATTATTTCAGGAGTTAGATAGTCTGCATTCAATTTTAGTTTTCTAATAGTTTAATTCCTAACATTTTAAAGTAAGTCTCAGAAATATTAAATAACTGAGAATATTTACCTTTGACTATATTGTATAATGCAAACAGCTGCTGGTGCTGAAGTAGGTCATGTTTTTAGGTCACATGCTCTTCTGTTTGGCTGACTGCTTTCTGGATTCTCCCTCATTTGATATTTCTCCCTCTGCAACAGAAAACCACAGACATTGTGCATGCAGAGTAGTTCAGCGAATATGCTAAATCTCTGTATTGACATGCTGTTAGTTCCACTCACTAGACCTTACTTTTGGTCATTAAGAATGCCATCAGTTTGAGAAATGCTTGTAAGGTCTAACAAAACACTTAGGATGCCCTACACACTGGGGACTGGTTGTGCTGTGTGATGGAGTACAGGGAAAGTTCAGCCTGCTGGGAACTCAGGAGTGGGTCTCCATGCCAACCTTTACTCTTTGTCACCTAAATGAAAAGATCACAGTGAAAGATACTACAGCCTTACCGTAAACATCTGCCTCTTGGTGAAGATATGGGACAATACTTACTTTCTACAAGATAAGTCAGGCCCCAGCTTTATTCTGGAAGTAACATCTATAGAGGTGAATGGATAGTCACCTTTCATGAGCACCAAACTGGGCTTAGGGTCAGTCTCAAACCTGGTTAGGTGGTTAGAGCAGCTTCTGGAAGAGGGTAACAGGAGGCCCCTCAAGGACGTACTTGATAAATATCAAAAGCATCGGAGTACAGTACAAAGCACTGGATGTTTGGTTGCCATTTTTGCATGGAATTTCTTCATCGT
This sequence comes from Phaethon lepturus, assembly GCF_000687285.1. Lineage (NCBI taxonomy): Eukaryota > Metazoa > Chordata > Aves > Phaethontiformes > Phaethontidae > Phaethon > Phaethon lepturus. The sequence goes on from NW_010546773.1 coordinate 28,582, forward strand.
GCTTTTGGTGCATGGTGAGGTCTGTACCTTCTGGATAGTTAGGCACTGTTTTGTATCCCACAGGGTCTTAAAAGGGACTTATATGCCTTGCAGCTCTGTCTGGGCAGTTCTGACCAACCATAAAAGCAGAGCTGTCTGTATAGATGGAATTTTCAAACTAAACAGGTTGCTCCAATGAGCTCAGGGGTAGGTAGCTGCTGAACAAGGAACTTCTTTCTCATAAATTTGGGGCTTAAAGATTAGTTGTCTCTGTAAGTCCTGTGTTAGGTGCATAATTCTCAATTTTTGGCAGGCTTTTAGTTGACCCAAGAAGCAAATGTTGCTTGAAGGCAACAGGACATCTTTGAAATATTGCTATCGTCACTTATTCAAAATAAATGAAGGAAAACTTCTTTTCTGAACGGAAGTACTACATGCCCAAAGGAAGCAGGCAGTCCATTATGGTCTTTCAGCTATTTTTAAAATGAAAAATGTTTGTTCCAGTATCAAGCCTCAGTCTCCTATGTTGCAATTCAAGCTTTTTCGTCTCACCTTTCATATATATGCCCTCATATATATTGTCCTAATATATATTCATATACATGCCCATATATATAAAATAACAATTTTTGATGCACTAGAAATTGTTATGGTATATTCTCCCAGTTCTTTCTTAGGCAAAACTGATCTGATTTTCCTTAATCTTCCCTCACATGTCCTGTTCTTTACAGTTCTTTTCAACCCACCTGAAAGTGATTTCTAGATGATGTTAATTATCTGGTTTGTATACTAGAACATTAGAATTTATTCTAGATATTAGAAAACGCTTACTAATGTCCAAATACATCACAGTTGTGACTTCTCCTTATTCAGCTAGTCCAGTAATCAAACAAATAAATTAGATTGACTTAACATGATTTGTTCCTGATAAATCCATGTTTTCTGTTTCTTATCACCATCTTACTCTCTTGTGCCTTATAAATGTTTTTTTAGTAAATTGTCCCAGAATTTTTCAAGGAAGAACAATCCAGGGACTGGTCTGTACCTTCCCAAGTAGAGATATTTCCCCCTTTTTGAAGTGTGACATTGTAATTGCCCTCTTTTTATCTTCAGGGAATTCTACTATCCTTCATCAACTCTCCAAGGTAAGTGCTACGATTCAGAGATTACTGTGGTCGCTTTGCTAAGTACACTTAATTGAATTCATTGGACTAAGCTAAATTGAAAATCTCTATCTTTTTTTCACTGTCCTTTCCCATATTCACGAAGACATGCCTATCTTCTTTAAAAATGTAATTTAATTAAGAATTGGGTTATAGTTAACATTTATTTGAAGATTAAAAGAAGGCATTAGATACCTCAGCCTTCCTTAGTCATTCACTATTTCATCTCCTTCTTGATACTTCCTTTTACTTCTTTAACATGAAGTGTATTTGTAGAATCTTTTCTTGTTGCTCGTTATGTCCCTTGTTAATGATAACTCATTTTAGCCTTAGCCTTCCTGAGTTTAACCTACATATCTGAGCAATTCTTTTATATACGTTAGAATGTGCCCTTGTTTTCATTCTGTGTGCAGTTTCTTTTTCCATTTTCAGATCATTAAATTGTTACTAATAGAGTCAAAATGTCTTCTACTAAACTTCTTATCTTTGAGACAGTTTCTGTTGTGTAGTTGGCATGTTTCCAGTAACCATCAAGTCTCTCACACTTTTTAAAAAAAACAAATTATCCATGCAAAAGACCCTGTCAATAAATTCTTTCTGTTGTCTGCTTTCTCGAAGTGCTGTCCTTATTTTGTTACCTTCATTGTTTCCAATAATGTCTCTTCAAGCCAAATTATTTTCCATTTTAGTCAGAATCAAATTTAAAATAAAAAAAACAGTGTCCTAATAATCCCCCTTCCAAAGAAAAGATTGTCTTCAACAGATGCAGCAAACATTTTGTGCCCCACTCTGTAACTGTTCTAAAATTCAGGAAGGAAATTCATGGCCCCATTCACCAACAGGATCCCTCTCTTGGGTTGTCCTTAGATTTGTGTCTAAACAATCATATCAAACAGCCTCTCATTGATTTAGCAGTGGAGACATTGCCACAACACTGTCTTTTCTTTTATCTCAACCAGAGCCATTAAAACTGTCTTTCATTGGATGTATTTTTTCTGAAATTCAGAAAGCACTCATGACAAATAACCCCTCTACCATTGCATCTCAGGAACTTCCTTGTATACTTACTGTATTCCACTAGGAGTTTGTGATACCAATTATACCAATTAGTTAAGCCTTTGAGTTATTCCTGTTTATTCCTTATATCCTGGCCAGGTATCTAGAGGTATTTCAGATATTCAGTTGGTTGCGACGTTATTATTTCACTTGCCTCATAGTTTCTCATTTTTTCATCTCACTTTCCAGACCAAGGCTGGTTTCCTATCGCTCCTCTAAGAGGGAAAAATGGCTAAAGACAGCTCTTCTCTTTCACTCCTAGAATTCTGGAAGTTAAGCATGTATATTCACTGAGATGCTCTCTTATCTGCACTGTAGTCTGTATCTCCATTCCCACTCTTGTCCTTGGTGCCACAGACTGCCTTTTACAGACTATCTGTGATGGCTCCGGTGACATTGCCCCCAGATTTAGTGGTAGAAAAGCAGGGACTGTGCCAATGGATTTATGTCTATTTGATTTTGCAGTCTGATGAAACACAAGAGCATCTATCATCTGTTACGTTTGATATTTCTCCTTTGGAGTAAAGCAAGGAGAGTTACCAACTAGCCCTCGTCCCAGAGCTGCAGTGATCTCATCTAAAAGAAAAAATGTCAGCCTTACGCTAAGCCATGTGTTTTTTTTCTTATTTAAAATCACAGGAGAAAAATCAGTTTTGTCCACATGCCTGCTTTTGAGAAAGCTTTGGGGTGAACCTTTTTCTGATATGAAGGAAAAGCATAACATCAAGAGAAGGATTTGCAGCAATCTGGGTGAAGATCACAATTCTGTCTTTAAAAGTAGAGATAGTCTGTGTGGGTAAGCTAGGGTAGTGTCACTGTGCTGTCAAAATGAAGTTTGTTCAGTGACTGTCTAGAGAAATTGTATCTTTAGGTATTTCAGCAGCCTGAGTTACAGCATCTCTTGGGAAGCATGATACTGAAATACAGAGCTCTTCATCTCTCGAGGTCACCGACTCAGATCTGCCCTAGGTGAAAGAGCAAAAAAAATACCCCCACCTGATGGCTTTTTAATGGTACATGTGAAGAGAGCCAACGGACTACGACCAGAGAAGTGCCCACATTGCAAAACCACTGTCAGAGTCACTGATGCCTCAGCAAAATGGCCAAGGACAAAACAGGCACGGAGGCACCACTTACCGCAAATTCCTTCTTGCAGCTGCCGAAAGTCAGTGATGATGGATGTGTATGTGCCCCATCGCTGTACTGAGCTTTTGGAGGGAGCAGCTGCAGGGAGTGAAGCACTTCAACCTGTAACTTCTCTAAGCCAAAGGAAGATGGATCAGGGGTGCTCGAGGTCTCCCCTGGGATTAGTAACTTTTATCATGAGACATCTGAAGCCCACTGTAAGGATCCGGAAGAGCCCAGACTTTTAGCGTTCGGTATGATCACCCTGGTCGAGATTAAAACGCAAAGGAGGTTATGTATCAGTTGGGAGGGCACCAAGCTTTATTGGCAAAGAAAGGAGTGAGAGAGAGAAAGGGAAAAGACAACGAAGACGTTAAGCGGAGGAGTCACCACCGGCCAGCGATGTCTCGCAGAGCACTGCACAGTCCCCCCTCGCTGGGAGCAATTCCGCTCCGCCGCGCTGATCACCGCCTTTTATACCTTTCAGTCCCGCCTTTTTACGCAGGTTGCCCGGGGAAACGGCACGTCTCACACGTGCCTCGGGGCCCATGCGACGGATCGCAAGGTGCCCTGGGTAGCACGCGCCTCTGTCCCCTCCTACCACACGCGACCGGCATGGGGCGCGGCGGCGGCGGGAAGCGATCTCTGACGCGAAAACGTGTGTTCCACGGGTGGCGTTTAACACAATGAGACCGCACAAGTCTGCCTCGGCCCACCACACCCACCCATTCTGAAGTGAAAGGTAAAAGCGTCTGGAAGGCTGAAAGCAGTTCTGTAGTCTGTTTTGGTAGAAACCTAATCCTGATGAGCTGTGCCACTTGTTTTCTTGTAGTGTTACCCAACATGACAAGAAGAAAAACAGGATCCAGTGTAGTCTTTAATGTCTGAGGACCAGGCCTCAGACATTGTGTACAGCAGCACTCCAGGAGGTTCTAGCTTTGAGGGAGAGATCAAGACTTGGAGGGTACCTATGGATGACCCACTGAATGCAGTGAATCTCTCGGCTGTACTCCCGTACTGTGCTTTGGTTTGCACTGGGGCACAGTCTCGGAGCACAGGAACTGGGTTCTCTTTGTGTGGAACTTAACTGGAAGATGCACTTCAGGAGTTCTCCAGTGGCAAGTTCGCAGTCAGTCTGAGAGCAGAACACAGCTAGTTTGATGTAGAAAAAAACATGTAATATGAGCAAGGAGGTTGTCAGGTCCTCATCAGCTATTTCGCTTTACAGAGCCACATCTGCTGGTCTGCATTGCGTGCTAACATAGATGTAACTTAGTTGGACTAAGGGGTTTTGGTATCCTATAAACATGGGATTTATATTTTGCACCTAGGATCAAAAACTATGCAGTATATGCTTAAAAATTATATGGAAAAATAACATTTTTGCTTATACTACATTCAGTGGTTTTGATCCCTCTGTCATGTATATTAAAGGAAAAGAAAGAATCATACTGGATTGAATACTTTGCACTTGTCAACAGCGTGTCAGGATAAAATGTATCTTTAAATATAAAGCATAGCCAGTCTAGTTCTTGAGCTCATGTAGGGAGTCCTTGAAATGACCTTGTATGCTGAGAATGAAAAAAAGACACAGTAAAAAATGCTTGTCACCTTCTAAAGTCAGTGGGCTGGATTCAAACATCAATGTATCACAGAACATCACAAGCCTTCACACTGAATACAATAATTTTAGGTGGCTGTGGAAGGCATTTCTACAAATTAGTGACTTTTTTTTTAACTTGGCAAACATTTTTTTAAATTTCTGCACTGGAGATGTTTGCAAATGTGCTTAAATGTAGCAGACCTGTTAATTACAAAAATAATTCAAGGGTAAGATAAAAAACAAAAGACAAAACATAATGAACTTTATATTTTTTCCTCTTCTGTAATCCTGTGACAGTCATTTTTTATTCCATGTGAAGAAAATAATGTCAGGAGGATACTAATCATCAATTTGCTACAGCAGAAACTAGCACAGCTGGCAGATGAGTATTTTAATGTATTTCTAGATTAAGCAAGGCAGTTTAGAGAAAACATCATGCAAAAATTCAATCTGCTATGGGTTTAAAATAAAGTCCTCATCTGTGTCATGGTAGAGTGAATAGCTACCTTATGTTTTATCATACTGAAGTGGATTATCTTTCTAATGTATCCCCCTAAAGCATCCTTGAGATATTTTGTGTTCACATTGGTCTATAATAATGCAATGAGTGAGTGCAAGAGTGGATTTTCCTTTAGTAAGGCTCTATCAGGACTCTTTTCCTAACAAATTAAACTGTAAATGAAAGCAATTCATACATGCAAGGCAAAACAAAATGCTGTATATTAATTTCAGTGAGCTATTTTACTCTCATCAAATTGGATTATTTGCAAAATTAGTAAGGGTTTTGGAAAGGGAAGGAAATAGAAGTTTCTTTCTTGTTTATATTTGTTTTAATGCCTCTCTTTCTCTGGAAATTCTTAAATAATACCCCCATATAGTACAACTTTAGCTGGACTAATACAGTTGGAGCCTAAGAGACTACAAATCAATATCTAACACTTCCTTAATGAACATAGTTTTCAATTTTCAATTTCTTGACTCATCTATGGTCAAAAATTCCTCTACCGTCAAGAAGCTTGGAGTTGAGGGAGGACAAGATCTTAATTACTCCTGAGAATTAACCAGAATATAGTGACATTAAACACCTGTAAGAAAACGGCTTCTGAACTGTAGAACATGTAAAGAACTTGTAAAGAAGGTGCAGAGAGCATCTATTTTTTGTCATGTGCCAGAGGTTTGGAATGGATGAGATGTTTGTTCACACCCTGTTTCACAGGGGAGCGCTTGGAGTCTAAGCTTGGAGTCTGGAGCAGGAGGAGAGGTTTTAGACCCACTTTTCGGGGTCAATATGGAGTCAGTAACTGGTGCATATTCTTCCATAAATCAGCCTGGTTTTCCACGTACCTCTGGGCAAGTATGATTGCTCTTGGGAGTTTGTCCCACAGGCTAATAGAGCACACAAATAGGAAGCTGATTTTCCCTGTTATGCATTCGGCAAGGGTTTCAGTCTCTTAATTGTGGTCAGTCATGACTCATTTTATTGTACTAAATAGTGTCTACATCTGAGATACTTCAAATAAGCTAAATATAACAGTAGAAAGACATCACCATGGCTCTGCCTAACCTTTTCACGGGATTTTTTCCTTGCATGCCTCTCTGGGAGAAAGGACAGGGCAGAGGGCATTCACCTTTCCCTTGGCACCAGTAAACTTCTATAACCTAAACAGCTGGTTGGTTTTTGTCCTCTTGCACTAACTGATGTATTTAAACCCTGTTACCTATTTGCCTGCCTTTTTTTTCCTTTCTTGTTAAGAATGTGGAATACTCTCTCTCTCTTGGTGGTGGCTGCTTTTTTCCCCATCATTATAGAACCTTTTCTTGGACTCCTTTTAGTTGTGGCCCTGCTAAATCATTTATGTGGAGCTTTTCTCTTGCGTCAGTCTCAGTGCCATCCCTTTCTTTGGTGAGGGCAGTCTGGCATTCCCTCTCCTCACCCCAAAAGGAATATTACCGATCTTAGTCAAGGACATTATTCAAGGCTAATCCTACAAACCTTACACAAAAAATCTCCTTCTGATAACCTTATCCTGTATTTGAATATGTGTTTCTGAACCAATGACATGTATTTGTCAAGGCTGGGTGTGACCTGTGATATCATGGGTTTGGATGGGTGCTTTTTTGGGATAAAATACTAATTAAGACTGAACATAGCTCAGGTTCAATTAAAGCCCAGTGGAAAACCCCAGCTGAATTAGGTCATCCTGATCAGCCACTGTCTCTTTTTATCTCATTTCATGCCTTCTACTGTTAAAGATAACCTTTCAAAGGCAAAGAACCCAATAGTCATCAAAGTGTTACTATGAGAATAACTAAAACCATGCATGGTTAGATACTTCAGAGTGATCTGATACTCTTTTTTTATCTTAGCCCCTCACCTTTTGTCCATTTCTATCATGACACAAGGTTAGTAGCTGGGTGCTCCCAAGTTCTTCATTTGTTCAAGTTCTATATATAAGGAATATATAGAAAAAGGAAGAGATTAGCTCATTAGTCAAATCTGCAGATGGCAGGCAGCTATTTAGAACAGTCAAATTCAGAGTTGTAAAGCATGTAGTGAAGTGAGTGCAAGGTCAATGAATACTCAGTAATATACACTGAAGGGAGAAAGGACAACAGTGTAGTGGCCTGCAGTAAGGGGTCAGAGACTGTCCAGATCTGATCAGCCCAGCCGCACTGACCCCTTCCTTTTAGTGTACAGGTCTGTACCATTTTTGGCACAGCTGCAGAGGAGGGCTTCTGAAATCATAGACAGACACCTTGAACTGCCTCTCACTGTACCTGACCACTGTTCTTGTGAACTCAGAGAGGTATCTGCATAACTCTGTGGACGGCCTACTGAGGATCAGTGCTCTCAGTGCCTCTGGTAATAAAAGCAAACAAGAGAGTGAGGCAGATAAAGAAGAAAATAGAAATTAATGTATACTATTATTCCTACATGAACTAGTGCACAGGGGCCTGTTATCCTATCTTAGGAAGGATATTGTTAAATTAAAGGGCAATCAGAAAAAGGTCATAGCGTGATTAGGTGTTTGAAAATCTCTCTAATGACAATGCTGAAAGGATGGGGAGTGTCTATTTTAGGAAGACCTGTACAAGGGGCAAGGAGAGAAAGCTAAAAAAAGTACCATTTAGAGATGACAGATAAAGAAATTCTACTCTCACTACCTCATAAAAATTTTCTGAAATATATCAAATGTAAAACTTGCAAAAGAAATACTTTTTCAGACTTGGTGGAATTACACTATGGGACTTATAAAGGTGTTCCCATAAGTTTTACAAGAATAAGGAGCCTTACTGCTGGCTTTTTGCATGTACAAAAATGTCATGTCATTTTTCTGCCTTCAGAGTGCCCCTTGGGTAGATTTTGGTATGTGAAAGAGCACACACTTGCAAAGGAGGGTGAAGGGAGGGAATGGTCTGGACCAGGCTGTACGTGGTGGTCAATAAGATTTCTCAGGTTTCACTAACTGGGAGACGCACAATGAGGGGTTTGCTCTGAAGCTCTGGTGGCAGCTGGACAGAGCCCTGACCATCTCCTGAGATCTGAAGTGGGAAGCCAAAGCAGTGAGCCCCTTAGGGGATGGGGGAGGGTGGGGGAGGAGATTTGGATCATGGGTGGGGGGGAAATCAAGGCAACTGGGAATAGTGAAAGGTCTTTGCATTAGTTGGGCAGGATGCATAGAGCAGGGAGTGGAGCTCTGGCTTTAGGGGCTGGGAGTCCTGAGGAAAGAAGTACAGGGAGCTATTGTGGGTAGCTCCTACCCTTGCATTTCTGGTTTTTACTCCTGTTTGCCAGTGGAAGTAGTGCACAGCCTCTTCCCTCCCAGAACTGCTATAATCTCCTCCCTATCTCCAGTACCCTGATTTTACTTTCGGATTTTAAAAAGGAATTTAACAGATACAGATATGAAGAATAGGCAGGATTATGAGAGTAAACACTAAGAGGAAGTGCTAGAAGGGAGAACCTCATGAGATAGGTTTTGAGATCCTCTTTAGCAATCTGGAGTTGGAAGACCTCTCCTTTGCCACTGAGGAGTTGGTCTCCTGTAGTGCCTGTCACCATCTGCAGATAAGGCAATGGTCTGTGTGACAGGTCTGGGTTGTTTAAACATTCTTAACGGTATCGCTGCACTAACTGAAAACTGAAAGTGTGTTAAATTGCTCTGAAGAATGGCTGTGAAGTAAACTCAGTTTACCTATATTTCATTTCAGCTGCAACATCTGTTCCCAACAAGGTGTGGCTGAGTTCCCCTTGATCGTGTGTCTCAGTAAGATTAGCAAAACTTTGCAGAGCTGGAGAGGGGAGGAGATGCTTATGGGCCTGATTTTTGGAGGTATTGAACAGTCGTATATGATACTGACTTCAGCTGGAGCTGTGGGTATTCAAGGCTTCTGGTAGGAATAGCAAGGCCCTGACTACAGTGGCATTTTCCATTCAACTGAAGACTCATTCTCCAAAGCTATTACTTTCAGGTTGGAATATTTCCCAAAAGTTTAATCAATCTTTATGGAATTACATTTTTATATAGTAATTACATTTTTATATAGTAATGAAATGTATTTTTTACATTGATTATTTTTCTCCAAAAAGCAATTAAGTGATACATGAAAGGCAGAGAAGTAACAAAATCTAATTCAAAAGTTTTAAGGAATAATCATTTGAATTACAAAGATCAATTGCATTGTAAATGAAATCCAGCTGACTCAGAATTCCCTTACTACAGCTTTTACAAACTTTTACTACTTGTCTTCCTGCTCCTCACACAGGAATGGGAATATTCTGCACCTCAAAGTACTACCCATGGAAAGTTTGGTCTATCTTAGAGGTAGTTAATTTCTGTTATAGTCTACTGAGAATTCAGTATTTGCTGAAAATCGCTTGAAGTGAAGAAAAATATAGCATGATAAACATACCAATATTCTGTAAGTGGGATTGCTAGGAAAGATTTGACGTAAATGTTGGAAAAAGAATATTTCCCATGATGAAAAAAAAAGGCATCTTCCCCTGAGGGATTTTTTTTTGGAGGAATTTTAATTCGCTCTTAAGAATTTTGATTTTCAATGGAAAAGTAACCTGTTGATACTTCAAAGAAAACAACATATAGTAAAAAATATTTTTTCAACAAAACCCAACTATTTATACCTTTGTCTTTTAAAATATATCTTGGTGTCTACAGCTGGCCTGAATTCAAAGGCTGCATGCAGGTTTTTTCTCTGGTAGTAATGATCAGTAATTTTCAAATTACTGTCTGTAGACACCAAGGAATTTTCTAAGGCTGTCCTGGTTGTCAGCAGAAAAAAATGTTAATTAACAAGTTAGCCAGGGATAGGACCAGTGCTGGAGGAAGCAGCTCATGAGAAAATAATTATGCAAAGTGCACTGTGAAATGGAGTTTCTCGAATCAGCTAAGCCTCTGGGAAATTAAATGGTGATGACATTTCATGAAGTGCCCATGTTTTGGCTGTTCTCATCCACATTTATAGCACCTGGGAGCCCTTCTCCAAGACCCTGGGACCCTGAGGTGCTAGGTGCTGTACAAGCCCAGAAGAGACACGGCCTTGCTCCCAGGGAGCTTGTTGTATGTTAAAGCAGCCTGGTGCAGCAGGGCATATTAGCTCAAGTTCAGCCCCAGGTACAGTTGTGATACAGATTTCTGGCCTAAAGCATCAGAGAAGCAGACTCAGGATTGTTTAAACCTGACATGCCCCAAGTATAGGAAAACAGATGGGTAGAAGGCAGCCAAGAGAACTCAAGGAAGCGATGAGCCAGCTCTGGTCACCTTGATAGACAGTTATTTCAGCACACAGACAGCCTAAATACTTTCAGATTTCATTATTTGTGCTGTGAGTACACGTTTTACGTGGATTAAACCCAATTGCTAAATAGCAATAGCAAAACATAAAACCACAAGATTTTCTTAATGGTCTTCCTATATAAAGTTTTGGCAATGTTTATTTCTCTTGCACTTAATGTGCTTAGATTTACTGACTAGTAAATAAAGAAATACAAGTTCTTATAAAATAAAAGAAGTAAATGTGTTATTTCATAGTTTGGTTGTTTTAATTTTTCCTTTAGCAGCTTATAAAACAAATGTCACATGACTAAAGGTAGGTACAAGAATAAGAATTACTGAACAGTAAAAGGCAACTTAGCCGAGATGAGTCTTACAGCTCGTGTATTTTGCTATCAGTAGCAATGCATGAACAATAGCTAGGAGCTGGTAGGGGTAGAAATACTCTTACTGTTTAGATAAATTTTAAAATACCTGTTGGCAGTCTTCTTGCTCAGCTAAAGATTGGTTGCTCATGTATTTAGTTTAACAACGACCTTCACACTAACAGCATCTTATGCTAACGGCAGTGCTCTGAATGCCATAGATATGCAGTGCAGAATTCTGTAAAAATATAGAACAGACTGAAATTTAATACAGCTCTGCATGGCACGATCTCTTATTAAAAAGAGGATATTTATTTAACAACCTGCCAAGCAAATGAATAGGTTTATTCTTTTCTGTACACATACTGCTTCTTTTGCCATTAGAGTTATGCATGAAGATAAAGCTTGAAACTATCATTTCAATCAATGGAAATTTCTTTATTGACTGAAGAGAGAACGATATGTTCCCTAGCAGTATAGCAGAACAGTCCTGTAATCTTATCTGGACTAGTTACTTGCAGCCAATTTTACTGTCAGTCCTGCTACATCTGTTTCTGAAAAATCTGAATTTGCATTTACTGAAGTTTTCTGTAGTTCTCAGTTTATGAGATAAAAAAACAGCACTTTTGTTAGCCTTCTGAGGTATAGAAAATGCTGAATTCTTTTCTTTAACTATGCGTCTTCTCTTGGATATTTCTGTCTCCTGTTAATCTGTTGATATACTGACTAAGCTGCTACACCAATTGAAGTGAATGGCATGCCTGCCTGTAACTTCTGTGATTCTGGTAAGAGAAAAGAAGCAGCACCTGGAGAACTGAAGTGGGACAGAATTTTAATGCAGTATAATCTTATAGGCTGTAAATTTATGTCTTAGTTATCTAATTCAAGTGCCTAAAACACTTAAGAGAAAAGCTGTCTTTATTAGAAGCTTGCCTCTGCACTCTTAGCTGATCAGTGCACCGCTGCCTGATCTTGCTGCAAAAGGAGTAGGTTGTTTTTAGTTCTCAAAAAATGATATTCAGTTAAGTCTGAACAAAGCTGATTCTTAGACACAATGCCAGTGAACAATGCTTATTTCCAGACAGATGATTTTCTGGTTATTTTGAAGTTAAAAACAGGTTTGTTTTGGGATTTTTTTTTTTTTTTAAGTAAGTTTCTCAAGCTTATTTGGCAAAACTGGTAGAAAGTAGGGCACAGTTCTTCATAGGTCACCTTAAATCACAGATTGCTCACAATTCCAATGTATTTTAAAAATGAAGATTAAAAACGACTTCTGGAAAAGCAAAGGGTAGAACATCTCATAAATGTTTTAATAATAAACTTTTTCCCAAAGTGCAAGTGCCTTTCAGCATGGAGCAGATACATGACAACACTGTAAATCCCCCAGATTATCATGGGGGTTTAATGTTAGTATATTAACCTACTTTACAGGAAGTCCAAGAATTCAAAACATGTCTTAAATGCCATTTATATTTTCTTATTCTCTGTTGTAAAGAGCTTCAGGGGTGGCTACACACATTTGGCCATATTTCTTTTAACGATCCAAAGCTATCTTGGAAGTAGTTGTTTGTTCTTCCTTCCAATCTAAAAATAGTCACTGAATCAGCAGCAATTAGAGAAAAGATGTGAGAACGGGCAGGGGGAAAGGGGGAAGATCAAACCCAGAAAAAAATACATCATTAAGAATGACTGAGAAGCTTAGTAAATGGTATGTGAATTGGATTAATGAAAATATTCAAAATTGGTAATCACGTGGCATTGAGAAGATGTCAGGCTTATTAGTGGTGAAGAAATATACATATAAGAGTCCAATTAATGATTAAATTTGTTTTTACTGGCAGATCATTAAAGACACCAGATGGCCAGTGAGTTCTGGTGATAACAGTGTAGTTTTCAAACCAGTTTTGAGTTTGTTTGCTTGCTTGCTTGTTTTTAATGAGTGAGTAGGTGCACATACACCTTAAAGGGTAATCTTTTAACATAGTCTTCTTCCATTGTTTAAAAGCATCTAGCCCAATATAATGAGCAGACAGGCACACTTGCATTTGGGTGTTGGTTATCACACTCAAGAATACAGCATTTTTAAATTCTTCCCTGAATTCCATCTGTATTTCAATCATGCAGTCGCTCCTAAGTGACTCAAGGTTGTGGCTTGACTAAGCAATATTGCATTTTAAATGACCACATAAAAATTCTAGCCAAGTGATATTCTGATTCTGTAAGTGATAAGTCGCATAATCATACTCTCAGAAAGGGCTCGTTTAGCGCATCTGCCTGGGGCATTCCTGATAGGGGTTTGTTTCACCTGTTCTGGGAAACATTGGTTGGAGTATAAACCATAACCTTCCCTGGTGAGTTCTTTCAGTGCTCCATCTGTGGAAGGCATTTTCGTATTTGTAATCCAAATCTTCTCTGCTGCGCTTCACCCTCGTTACTACTTTTCTTGTTCAGGGTGCGTACAGAGAAGAGAGTGTTCTCCTCCTAACAGCTGCGTGTTATATACCTGAAGGTTAATCTATCTGCCTCAGCCTTCTTTCCCTTAGCCATTACATCTTTCCTCATGTTTTTTTAGACCTGTGATTGCTCTCAGTGGTCTGTTCTGACCTCTGCCACAGTTTGCCCTCCTTTTTCTGAAGAGTGAGGTTGTTAAAACTGGACACTATGACATTTGAGGCCTGGCTAGTGACAAGACTTGTTCCACGTGATTTTGCAACAGCATGACATGGATGATTAATGTCCATTTTGCAATCCAAAATGACTCCAGATCCTCCTCTGCAGAAGTGCTACCACCCATTTTTTATTCAGGTACTATATCTATTGAGGACCAATATTGAACTCTTGTCCCTATTGAGCATCATCATCTTCTCCAGATTGTATCTCCTACTTGCAGAAGACCATTTTTTTATTCTGAGCCTGTCCTTCAGTTTGTGGGCTGTTCTAACCAGCTTGGAGGTATTGCCAAATTTCCATCCTTCTCCTCTCCTACAATTTCTGTAAGGAACTATTGAAAATTAGCCAAAAATTCCAACCAGTTTTCACAAACTCCGTTGTGTTTTCATCTAGACCTTAGTTTGTTTTACAATGGCATGTGAAATAATGACAACATCCTTATTCAAGCTGGGATATTGAATGTGTCCTCTGTCCCCCTTGCCTGCGTCCCCAGAACCTGTGCATTCAGTTTCCATTACTCTACTAGAGATGGTTTGATGTGATTTTGTTTTAGAAAAACAATGCCTGGCTCTGCAACCCATGTTTTCTTCCAAGTCCCTTTAAAAATGAATTGGTTCAAGTAGTTTTCTGAGACTTGAAGCCCCATGGGTCTTGTGTTTTTGGGCTCCTCCATATTCCCTTTGAAAGATAAGCGTTACATTTATCTTTTCCCTGTCTTTTACTCTGATCTTCCGAGTTCATAAAGATAACTCCTACTGCCTGTGAACTCAAATAGCCAGTTGCATACCTCTAAAGTGAATGATTAAAACATCTGAATGCATGAATGCAGCTATAAAGTTAAGTAACATTTGATTTTACTCCTATATCAGGGAAAAAGAGGTCTTAAAAGTAAAACAAAGCTTACTGTATGTGAATGAAAACACTTGAACGAACTGAAAATTCTGTGGAAATGCTTCACTGAAAACATTATAAAATTAATAATAAAAAATTCTTACTGCAAATATTAATTCAAAATCTATATTTCTATATGAATATTTAGATTAAAGCATACATTTCCACTTTCTATCAGCTTTTAAAATATCCCTGCTAAATGATAAGCAAAAGTAACAACTGAGTTCCATAATATTTTGAATTTCTATTTTGAATTAATTTAAATTGTCCTAAGTTGGGAATTTCAAAATGCTTTAGCCAAAAGGTTATTGATTATATTGAGAGCTTGTTGTTTTGTTTTTTTGGGGGGGACTTTTTGTTTTGTTCTGTTCTGTTTTTTTCCCAAAACAAGCTAACAGTAATTGTTTCGCAGTGTATACTTGGACAATCTAGCTGCAAATCCCTACTGATGATGACAATGTGTCAGTGTGTAGATTTACAGTTGACATTAATATAAAGGCATATTTGGGTGGCCTGCAAAAACTAAGTGCCCTGAGATATAAATTAAACATACTGTGAAGAATGGATAAAATAAGGTTTGCTGATTAAAAAAAAAAAAAAAAAAATCTGACAGCAAAGAGCTGGGAAGGAATTTCACAGTGCTGGATGAGCACGTGATGAAGTGATGCTAGAAAGTCAGCGCTGATATACACAAGGTTGCGTATATGGGAGACAAAAAATCCTCATTTTACAGGCACAGTGATGATCTCTGAACTAGCTATCACCACTTCATGAAGGAATCTTGGAGATCTAATGTATCTGCAAAAACTTCAGCTTAATGTTTGGTAGCAGGTGAAGCAAACGAAGTGTCAGGAATTGTTACAAAAGAAACTGAAGGAAAGAAAAAGGAAATATGATGATGTTAGTGGCCAAATCTGTATTCCAAACTGCAAATCCTGTGTGTAGTAGCAGTTCGTCTAATGCAAGTGTATAGGAGAAGCAGAAAAGGTACTGAGGAGGCAAGAAAGCTGATCAGTGGTATGAAGTAGCTTTCAAATGAGAAAATGACTGGCTAGACCTGCCCCAGCTGGGACTGATGCAGACATGACAGAGCAGAGAAGATAAGTAAGCTTAGAGGTTTCATGGCCCTTTCTTCTTGGAAAAGAATTACAAGTCACTGAAGGGAATGATCAAGTCCCAGTTTCAGAACAGACAGAAGACAGTAACTTCTTAAGACAGAAGATGGTAACTTCTCACACTGTGCATAGGTCAGCCAGGAGATGGTTGGCCACACTATAAGGTAGATGTCAGAAGCTTTCACAACCCTAAAAATCAAATAAACAAACTAATGGGAAATGTCAGTCTAGGAATATTATTCATACAAAGTATCACTTCTGACGATCTATAGGTCATTGTTAACTTGCAAAAAGTACAGGGGAGTTACCATTGTCTATTTACACCATTTCTATATTCTCTCATGGGTAGTGTTGTTGACTCATGGAAGGACATTGGGGATCAGGCATGGTCGCATGAAGTTTTTCTGTGGGTGATGTTTGTCAGTGTTGAGCTATGGCCCTTTGGAAGGCCAAAGTGAAAAAGGTTATTAAGTTTGAAACATAAACTTAAGCCATGTGCTAAAATTGATCTTGCTCTGCTCGTTTTATTCTTTGATGGTAGACAAGTACTTTGGTTTTAGTAGTGGAAGAATTGTATCTTGTGCTTGATTTGTGCTGAAATACATCTGTGACTTCTGTGATAATTTCAGATGAAATCTGCAAAATAGCAAGTGCTGAAATAAGCCTAGCTATTCTGGTGGTCATCTTAGAGATTCCTTGTAAGAAATGCTTTGTAATTCCTAAAGCTGTCATGGAAACCAAAAATGCAGCTACCTTTTCTCTTTCTCTTTGCTAGGACGTAATGCTGGGACTGTCCTTTCATTCTCAGTTCTGTTCCAATATATGAGGTAACCGATAGCACAGCCCAAGTAACTTCATAACCATTTCTGCCTGTGTCTACAATGATGATTTTTTCAGTGCTCTTTCATAATTTTGGTACCTTCAGCATTTTGAAAATAACACAGTATCTGTTTGGCTTTACAAATGGTATTTCAAAATTATTGCTATCTTAAGCAATGACTGTCTCTAAAGAAGCGTGGATGCCTCTTAAAGTACAGTACAGTGGTACAGGGATACCACATACTCCAGTCTCCAACATTGTACTCAGTCTATAATCAGAAAACATTTCTTTCTAGAAAATTTATCAGTGCTAAATTTCAGTAAAAATATGATAAGGGATTTCTGTCTAGGAAGGGCCTGACAACGTCCATGTCCATTTAGTGTTTTTCTCTCTTCCCCTCCTTCCCTGCCATTGGTTAAAATACCTAAGAAGAAATGAAATCTTCTTCAGCTCTGTATTTGGTTTTGGAACAGCCTCTGGTGGGGAGAAACCTTCTTTTAATATTCATTCTCTGCACAGGATGAATACTACCGAAAATGTACATCCCTAACCATTGTAGCTGGCATATTGTATACTGCTCACTCTCAGTTAAAAATCCAGAATGGATCTGAGTGCGTCTTTCAGTATAGTGTGTTTTTCAATATTACGGTGATTATTTCTTCATATTGTAAGACAACCCCAGTGGTAATGTTCACCAGGCATTCTCCCTAATCCACTCTTTATCTGGGAGCAGCAGACTGGGCCAAGAAATACCCAACAATACAAAGCTCAGAGATTAGATATACATGTTTGTCGTTTGATGAACTGTTACTACATGATGTTGGTATTATATCTATAGTTGTGCACTTAGCTTCTTATAAATCACCAAGCTGTCTTCAGTTACCAGATTTGTAGTTTCCTTGGGCTACAGAATGGAATCTGACCCAGGGGGAATTCATAATTTCATCGTCAGTGTTCTGCAGTCTGTTGAAGGCAATTGAAAGTCTGTGATCCTAAATGTAGTTTTTCAAATCACTTACAAACTGGGAAGTGAATGTAATCACTTCTTGTGTGTGCTTATTCATAGGAAAACCTACAGAATCCCCATGCCTTTCAATTAATCAGTAACAACTTATGCTTTAGGAAATGGATTTTAGATATGAGCACTTGGATAGAGGAGCAAAGAGTAACAGGAAAAGTCTTCTCTAGGTGGTTATTACTGAAAAAACACAGGGAGGGAAATTTATTGTCTTAGACTTTCAAATTAAACATCTCAGTGGGACCTGACATGTAGAAGTTCTCAAAGAGATCAGTTTTCAATTTTGTAAAAAACCAGGAAGTTTTGGAGCTGGTTTGTGTTTATTAGATACATTAAAGTTAATATAATCTGTGTTCAGTTCTTGAAAATGCTGCAAAGTAACAGTGGAGCACCTGTATGGATTTTTATATTCAACATAAAAAGACGTTTGTTTAAGGAATTGTTTTGCAAACTACGCACTGTTCTTGAATTTCTAGAGATGTTAAAGCGATTCAGATACTAAGACGGGAAGGATGGAAATCCTAAATTCTTTTACATTAATGTAAAAATTCTAGTTCTGGTATTATTTGTTTGAGCAATAGGAAACTTTTAATGAAACAGTTATTTCTAAAGCAAATGTAAATCCTTCCAATTAATTTCTAGTTACAGTCAGGCAGTGTGAAAATTACAAGCTCACGCATGCTTTTTCACAATTGTGTTGGTCCAGACACTCACCAAACTGTACTCTCTGAGTAGGATCAATTTAGGGTTAAAACTCTTGGTATGAATTAGGGAGATCCCAAGATAGATCTCCCACTTCAGAAAGTTCCCTTAGGGAAAAAGTACTGCTCTTCTCTCATGAAAAGTCTTGAAGGGTGTTTGGATTTGCCTTTGTGTTCAGTGACGGAAAATTCTTGAACTTTTAAAAATGTTTTCTAGACAGTCTGTCAGTATCCACATGTACAACTAGATGTGACAAGTGCAAAGCAAAGACCCAGATCACTCTGAAAGCTGAGAAAGTGAGTTGAATCTGGATATGAATGCTGTAACTTGTGAAAAAAATAGATGGTATTAGGAAGGAGACTATTCATGCAGAAAAAGAGAGATACATGAATATCTTTAGGATTCACATTTTAGAACCATTATTTTGTAAAAATCAGAACACAGAGACTGAGTTAGACTAACAGTAAAAATTGCAAATCATCAAAATTCAGGAAGCTGAGACAATTGCAAAAAATCCTGCTCTTCTGTCAGTTTTATGTGATTAAGGTAAAGATCTGCTATGAGCTGAAAATCCATGGGACAGACATTTCTGTAAAGTAGCTCAAAAGTAAAACGAAGTAAATTTAATAATAGCACAGTATCAAAGATTTAAAAAAAATATTTCTAACAGATCTAAGTATTTATTTTAGAAATGTTGACTATTCACTTAAGAAGATAAAGTGTTTTTGACATCTGCAACTGTTAGGAGATTTTTCTATTGTTGAATACTGATTCATTGATTAAGGATAATGTGTGAATTACAGAGTGTTTAAAAGATGCTAGCAATTTCTATTTTATGTAAATAAAATATATTCAAAGTGTGATCAGTTCAATATGATCAGTTCAATATTGTCTCTTCAGCAAATAGCTATATTGTTTTTAGGGAAAAAAATGAGGACTGGAATAATGATCAGTTAACTTCCTGTAATTGGTATTTCACAGATAATAAAAAGTTGGTTTGCAATCATGTCATACATCTATTAGCACTCTTGAGTGTGACTCATATGGGCACTCTTGGCTTTGTAAACATCCAGTTTACACAAGTATCCCCTAACTTGTTGCTCTCCCACTGCTGGCTGTCTCTGTCCTGAAACCATGCTGGTGCATCCAGAGGTCTGGGAGGAGGTTTTGACTGAGACTGAAAAGGCATTGAGTACTTTGGCCTTTCCCGTGCCACCTGTCATCAGGTTGTCTCTCCCATTCTCAATGCCCGCGTTGGGAGGAGTCAGAGGGGAGGGTGCAGCAAACCTTCTTGGCTGGAAAATGGTTGCATCTTCCCCACGCATGGTGGAGTTGACAGCGGCTGTGGCTGTCCTCTTCATAGTGCTGGTCCCAGTCTGAAGACGTTGGCCATACTGCCTGATGTTTACCCTCTCTTCCCTCTTATTTAGCAGAGCCTTGAATCTCTCTTCTAGGCAATGGCTGCAGGTGGAGCTGGAGTAACAAGCTTCCATCCTGCTGGGATTTTGTGTTCTCTTTTCTCCTGCTTTTGGCCGCACCATCTTCCTCTCCCTTGCCTTGCCACTGTGCACATTTTTCAATACAATAGTTCAAAATTTTTTCACTTCATGCTCAGCATGCAGTTTTCTCATGTCAGATCAAAAAGGAATAGCAGAAAAGACCTGATTTAAAAGGGATGAAAGGGAATGGAGGCACAGTATACTCCAGCTAGGTCCCTGCACCACACTGCAGTTACAGAAAATTCCAGTGTCTGGAACTGCTGTATAGTTGTCATCTTCGCAACACAAAATATATAAAGATACGATAATTTCTATCACTGCCATGCCAAGGCAACTTTGTGCCTCCTCTCCTCTGAGTATGTGTCCATTCCACTTTAAACTTTACTAGACCCCAGGTTTCTGACCTGACTAATACCATGCTGAGAACTGATCTTCCCAAACCTCAAACTAGTGCTGGTTTTTGATGTCTTCTCAGAAGGATGTCTGAATGTCCTTCTCAGGGAGTATGAAGAGGACACATGTGCCAGCTCCACAGTGAAGAGAATAAAGGTTAGAAAGTAGATGACCTTGATAATATTTAACATGTCTGCCACCGGACCTGATTTTTTTTCAAAATTAGTATGTGTTTCTGTTATTGTGTGAATATTCAGGTGCGTGCAAGGAGGCAAAAGCCCTACCTTGAGAATTCATACACTAAAAATCACAAACCACAATTAAGGGAAATTCTTATCATGACTTTTCTATAATTTTTCAGGTTTATGCAACTGGACAGTAGTTCAGAGTATTTAAATTAAAAAAAAGTAAAGGAATAATTCCATGTTTATCACTAACAATTAGTATTTGACCAATATAAAGCTATGAAGGTATTTTTAGCACAGTTTCAAATTACTCAGAAAATGTCTCATTGGTTGAGATTTTTTCAGGTTCTTTAGTATTAAGATCTATTTTAAATGAAGAGAAAGTAGTGAAGGATTAGTCTGTACCTCAGGTATATAATTTTCTGAAGGTAGGCACGGAGAATCATTTAACCTGTGCAAAAATTCTTTAGTCAGAATATGCTAGTACTATATCATTTGTCAGACCCTAAATCCTGTGCAGGTTGAGGGTGGTATAAAAACTATTTCAAACTGTTTTCAGATGAGAATGTTATCTGAGAACATTCACATGCTAAGATGCAAGATAAGTTTTGCTGTTTGTTTGTCTTTCACAGCTGTTCTGGGATAAAGTGTATTGACTGCTGTGATTTTTTTACTGATAATCTGAGAATTTTTGTATTAACCTTCTGTATTTGTAATTTTTTTCCAAACAGAGATAACAGTTTTAGGTGCCTTTTCTGGTATACCTTTTCAAAAAGTTGCAGGAATATGTCCAGGAGAGCTTCTCATGCCTACTGAAAGTCCAGTTTTCCTGATATGCATAAACCTTCTTGTCCTTTCCCACCCAGCTGTTACTTCCTTTTGGGTTTTTTTTTTCGTTTTTTTTTTTTTTTGCACTGGGCCTACAAATGCAGCTTACTACCTCGTTTTGCCGTTCCGCTCTGAAAGGACCTCACATCCACCCTTAACATTATAATATTACAACCTGTTGTCTTTGTGCTATAACGGAGTCCATGAAGAACTGAGTACGGAAAAGTTATTCAGTCTTTACTGAATATACAATTTCCAAAGAGGCATCAAATAAAATTAGCAAGTAGCTATGGAAGAACAAAAGGAAAAGCTTTTTCAAAGAATCTGTTTCATTAATCCCTTTTTTCCTATATATGGATGAGAAAGGCTCAGGCAGGTTAAGAGGCAAAGAGACCAACTCATGCAAAACATAATTTATCAGATGTTATTAAATACAAAGATACCTGTTGCGATTTCCTCAGTCACAGAGTGCTGGAAGCTGGAGGGGCACCGTGGTGGTGTCACTTTGTGTTTCATATCCTTGGCCTCTGATATCAGACACTATGGGAGTTAGGAGTTAGGTATTCCTAGGCTTATATGCTAGAGAGATGTCTTGTTTTTATTCTTACAGGACAGATCATTGATGCTGTCTCCAGAGAAAAAAGAGAAAACAGGTAAGACTTGGATGGGTTGTGGAATTAATGATGCAAGATTAAGCATTCCGAGTATTTTGGTGTTTGAGATTTTTTTCTTTGAAATCGCAAAACACGGGGAGAAATGAGGCAATGCTTAGTATTGCTTACTTCTTCAAAGGCACGTAGCCCTCAGAGTGTAGCAGAATCAGAGAATGATATTAATAGGAATTACAGTACTTGCTCTTTTCAAGACTGGCATGCAGACCTCTGGTATGAGGAGAGAAAAAAAAGAAATACCAAAATACCTATGAATTGCTATTGAACTGGAAAAATGTGAATAGTGTCATGACTGTTCTTAATCACCATATCATTTCTCCTACCTTTACAGATGGAGCCTAGCAAGGGCTATAGAGTCCAGCTGTTCTGCACCTGTTAGTCTCCCAGAATTCAGCTTCTGTGGTAGAAGCCTAAGCACCAAAATTGGCTAATGCCATTCATACATGACTGTTGGCCTCGACATGTGCCTGACCATGTGAAGATTTAGGTCATTTCATTACAGTGAAATGTATAACTAGTAGAAATGGCACCAAAATTTTAAAAAGTACTGAAATACTTGGCAATTTTTAGGTTTCTGACTTAAGTTTCTGTGTTTATATCCTTTTGACATTTTAGTAAATAAACTGTAAGCCATTAAGAAGTAATATATATAAGTGTCTACTATACTGTTTGCACTTACCTCTGGTCCTGGGTCTTATCGTAGTTCGTGAAACTGTGAAGAGAATAATTCAACATATTGTGTATGAACTTGTGATATAGATGGCTTGTTATGAATTAACACATATAGATGATTTGTTATAAATCATTAGGATTTTATCTGCTTAACATTGTTTTGGCTCTTTGAGAAACAGTTAAATTATGAACTTGGCAGGTAAAAGCAAGATCTTTGCATAACCATAACCAAAAACCACAGTAACATTTCCAGCTAAGAAGTTTGTGGAAGAGAGAGGGGACAAGAAGGTTACTTGGTTGATGTAGAGATTCTAGAGAGCCCAGATGATTCTCTCTGTACAGGAAAGGAACAACCACTACTGGTATGTGTGAGATGCTGTAATTCCAAGGGACAACAAAATGTAGTTTCAAAAGTTTTAAACTTGAAAACATAGAGCTCAGAATCCATTAAGAAAGTTATCACAACAAGACAACCAATCCCAGCTGAACCATACTTTATTTAATATAAAGGTATAACTAATTCTCTAGGGCAATAATAACTGTTTATTATTATGCGGTGATATTGGCATCACAATTCTGTAAGATTTTCTGTGTTTGTGAGAAGCACATTGCGTTTTACTTCTTCTTTTTGGTCTGTGCTGCAGCCAATGGCTGTTTCTTTCCAGATTCATAATATTCACAGACGTTCTTTTTCTTATTTATCCATGTGTGAAAATATCGGTCTATGGCTGTTTCCTCCCAAAACAATTACTGACTGGTATTCTTACCTTAATGATTAATACTGTCCTGTTTTTGTGTTTTTGCAACTTTTGCTTCCTACAAGAACCCAGTTTTGATGTTGATGGGATGGAGCTTAATTAAGAGCTTCTAATATTCATTGTGAATATATGGGGCTGAACAGGTACTCTTCCACAACTTACAATTTTTTAAGTGTGAAACTCCTGTTAACAATGAAGCATCTGTTCTCTTAAAGAAACCCATTTTCCACACACATTGGCATTGGGAGCTCTTGTGATCAATTTATAGTGCAGGTGTAAATGTTCTGTTTTTTTCAGGTGCCTTAATGACACTTTGCAAATCTGCTGTTTTTCTTCATGTAAATTATTGAATATACACAAATATGTTGGTTTGGATGTGGAATAATCAATGTCTCTAAACCAAAGCAAGCCCCTCTGATTTTGGCACAAAACACTAGTCATATATTCCACTTATTCCCTGCTACAGTTATAAATGGTAAATGGCAGGCCTTTTGAGAAATTCCCCTGTGGTGCAGCTAGCAGGAGATTGCTCGACTGTATAATAATCAGATCTGACCAGATGGTGATGAGGCTGGGTACTAAATGCTTTTTAAGCTCTCCTGCTAGGTTTTCTCATTTAAAAGTGGAGAAATCCTGCTTTAAGGCCTACATGATTTCAAAGACACCTTCCTATGAGGCATACAGAGTGCCTATTCTGTCATATGCAACAGCACTTCACATTTTCAGGCAATGTAGAGAAGGATCATGACTTATTTAGAAAGTCAGTGTGTTGCTCATGGAGAGTACCAGCCTGATAGCTCTGGAGAAGAAAAGTTAATTAGTTAGGAACACATAAAAATTAGATATGGGAAGTAGATGGTAAGTACTCTATTTATCAGTGCTTCATCTTTGTCCAGCTGCAAAATGTCACAACTTGGGAGCAAAATATCGTAGCTGAAAGGAGGACATGTAAGGTAGGGTTCAGCTCACATGGAGGGCCTGCACATCTAAAAGTTCTGCAGATCTAGAAGTTCCACATCTGGAGGTGAGCCAGGCGTCTCTGCTCCTGCTGTAGTCACTGGAGCTGAAATCAGTACAGTCTATGAAGATGAGAGAGCTCTTAATCTCATAAGCTATGTGGGCAGGCACCTCCACTCACTATCGATTAGATCTCCATCAGCAGTGGGAGCTTAAATACCTGGCACACATTTCAAATAGCTTCTTCTGGACACCTAAATGTGGGTTGTTAATCACTGAACTGCCTCTTACCCCTCATTTCTGCTCAGTCCTTGCAGGGACAGTTCTGATAGTTTTGGGAACTGTGCAGATCTCATACAAAAGCTTCTTGCAAGCCAGGGCTGGCTCTGAACTAGAGTCAAAAGTTTGTCATCTTAGCTCCTTGAGATGGCTGGTTCTGTGTACTGTGCTCAGATTCTTTTGGGTTAGGCTCCATAGGATATTTTTTCAGTATCAGAAGTTAATCAGCTGGTTGAAATGCTACTGTTTATAGAAAGCTTCAGTATATCTCCTTCTACTAAGTACCAGTTACATTCAGTAATAGTGTCCTTACGAGCCTTTTTCAATCTACCTGTAGAATTGAAGGCTTTTAAAATAAATTAAAAATCTACTTGCCTTAAGTTAGCACTGGTTTACCTTTACCTAGAACACAAAGGTTACCTCTGAAGCATTTTTAAGTTGTTTGGCTACTTTAGGTATTTTCATTGAAGCAATCCAATCTGTACAGAAGAAACAAAGCTAACAAAGGACAAGTAAGCAATTAAGTTGTGTGGAAATATATTCTGGCAAGGAGCTGGGTAGGATGGGATTACTCATGATGAAATAACTAGCAAATCTGTATGGTGGAAGATGTTTTTAGTCACGTAGGAAACTTCCCTCCCTGTGATGCTAACAAGGCTGCAGTCCCTTTTGTTTTGTGCTTCTCTTGAGAGTATTGGCAGAGGAGAGGAGCAGCGGCTGCTGGACAGCACAGCTGAGTTCCTGGTTTTGGAGGGTGAATCATTAATTTCCCAATCAGCATGTTTTGTCTGACAGCTGCCATCCTGTCTGAGAGGAAGAGAAGAAGGGCTGGCTGGGCAACATGTGCTGCCAAAGCTCCTGGCATCCCTCTGGAGCTGGCCCTGGGGTGAGTGGTGGGACTCGGCTGGGCTGCCCATGGGTGCATGAGCCTGGGCCTTGATCTGCACATGGGTGTAACCTGCTGCTGCTGTCAGCAAAGTCAGCAGAACACACAGTCAGCTCTCAGGCAAAGGATGTGACAACCTCGCAAGATGCCCCAGGGTGGTTTGCAGCTGCAGCATGCCATGAGCAGGTTGGAGGACAGGGCAGGGCTTAGGTGCAGCTTTGCCCATGCTGGGGAGAGAAGAAGAGCTGTGCTATTTTTACCTTTTTTCCTCCAAAGGAGCGACTGTCTGCTACAAGTGGAAGGGAAGGAAAGCAGTGCTGTGCTGGTGTCCTCCTTGCAGGAGCGTGTGCAGGAAAGACAGATCTTAACACGTTGCAGTCTATAGTGTGATAACCTCGTGCAGCAAGAGGCTTACGCAGTGCTCTGTGACCTGTTGAAGGCTCATCCTAACCCTTGGGTGTTAAGATACATGACAACAGGACACACACAACCTCTATTTTTCTGTCTCCCTGTCTCGTTGTGACTCTGAGTGTTCTGATGCAATTTTTGTGAGACTAGAGATGAATTTAGTTTATTATTTGACATAGCTGCAGCAGTCAGGCTCTGGCCTTTGTTAAGAGTAGAACCTTCAATATCCTCACAACTTATTTATCACAGACATTTCACTTAAAAGTAATTCCTTCCCCTTCAGACTTGCCATTCCCATGTATTACTTACTTTCAGAGCTGACCTTACCACGGACACAATTCCCTAATGCCAAAACTCTACTCTGGCAGTCTTTTTTTCATCCTTTTTTCAGTGCTCAGTACCTGGAAACAGGGCCTATGACCCTTCAGTTGCTTTCATTGTTTTTTGGTGGGTTTTTTTGGTGTTTTTAAATTTTTGGTGGCACAGTATTGTTCCAAAAGCTTAATGTCTGCTTTTGTTTTTTCACCATAATCTCATTTATGCATTTTTATATGTCATGTGTTGTGAAAATTGCACCAGCTGGTACCTCTTCTGAAATTACACACGCTGATTAGAGGACTTGCTGACCTACCAGCCACTGAATAATTATATCCTCAGGTGGGGAAATTGCACCAGACTAAAAGGTGTTATTCAGACAACTTGCTGAATATTTTTATGTTTGTATACATATTTGGTGTGAAAGATTGGTGACTTAAGTATTCCAGGGAAGAAAGGAGTTACCAAAATGAGAAATACTTTTTCTACCAGAGAGAAGTAATTAATAAATAAAACAGAGCTGTGCACAGTCCTGAAACTATTCCAGATGGAAAGAAGTGGTGTACCTGTACATTATCCAGCTCTGTAATACAAAAAGAGGACTTTGAAAAATGAAAAACTGTTCGGAGGGTTTGCATGAGTACATTTAATTAAACAGCTGAAGTAC
Source organism: Phaethon lepturus (assembly GCF_000687285.1). Classification (NCBI taxonomy): domain Eukaryota; kingdom Metazoa; phylum Chordata; class Aves; order Phaethontiformes; family Phaethontidae; genus Phaethon; species Phaethon lepturus. The sequence continues at coordinate 55,399 of NW_010546773.1, forward strand.
GAAAAACTACTTAAGGGCTTATTGTCAGCTAAGAAACACAAATACGTGTTAATGGGTTGTAGATAAGTGAGGGTACTGTGGTAGTCTTCGATGTTACATGGAGTTTTGCTAAAAATAAAAATGAGCAAAGCTGAAGAGATTAACTAGAGTATTTAGCAGCAAGTAATGCCTAGTGGAAGTTAGTAGTTCAGCTGAAAGAAGCATGGTGAACCAGGAAGGGCAAGACAGCTTAGGTTTGCTACTCAAGAGTGTGGAAGCCATTTTTGCAGGAAAAGAAAGCAGTCAACTGGCCTTAGCAATTGCCTCCCCAAGACAGGACTGTAAAATTGTTCTATTTTTAGTATGAGGTAATGTGTTTTTCTATGCACAGCTGATGAATGCCCTGCTTATCTACCTTGCTGGTGGTTTTATTTTCTCTTTTTAATATAATATGGTTTGTTAAGCCAGATGATTCATGTTAGATTAGCTTCTTGAGCATCAAAAAGTTCAGTTGATTTTTTTCTTCCATCATGGATGGGGTTTTTCATCAATGTCTCATTAGCGACACTTTCAAATTTGAACCTTGTTCCTGCCATTCAGTTCTTGGCAGAAATGTTTCAGGTATATTAATCCAATTTTTATTTTACTTTGAACTTTAGAATAAAACTAGCTCTAGGTACACAAATGATTATTTTAGGTATGTCCATGTCAAGGATTTTTTCGCAGTACCACAAGAAATTTACTTCTAAAACAACAGTTAAAAGAAACAAAAGAAAATCCTGTTCCACTATCCAACCCCTCAGATAATTGTAAGGACTCTATCAGGTAGTTTACAACCCCATGCAATGCTACAGGCTTAGGGAAGAGTGGCTGGAAAGCTACCTGGCAGAAAAGGTTGGTTGACAGGCAGCTGAATATGAGCCAGCAGTGTGCCCAGGTGGCCAAGAAGGCCAACAGCGTCCTGGCCTGTATCAGCAATAGTGTGGCCAGCAGGAGTAGGGAAGTGATCGTGCCCCTGTACTCGGCACTGGTGAGGCCGCACCTTGAATCCTGTGTTCAGTTTTGGGCCCCTCACTACAAGAAGGACCTTGAGGTGCTGGAGCGTGTCTGAAGAACGGCAATGAAGCTGGTGAGAGGTCTAGAGCACAAGTCTTATGAGGATCAGCTGAGAACTGGGGTTGTTTATCCTGGAGTAAAGGAGACTCAGGGGAGACCTTACTGTTCTCTACAACTACCTTGAAAGGAGGTTGTAGCGAGGTGGGTGTCAGTCTCTTCTCCTAAGTAACAAGCGATAGGATGAGAGGAAATGGCCTCAAGTTGCACCAGGGGAGGTTTAGATCGGATATTAGGAAAAATTTCTTCACCAAAAGGTTTGTCAAACATTGGAACAGCCTGTCCAGGGAAGTGGTTGAGTCACCATGCCTGGAGGTATTTAAAAGACATGTAGATGTAGCGCTTAGGGACATGGTTTAGGGTTAGGTTAATGGTTGGACTTGACGATCTAAAAGGTCTTTTCCAACCTAAATGATTCTATGATTTTATAATGCATCTTAAGGTCATGGGATGTAGCCTAGTTCCTCAATGGCACAAATGAAGGGACTGTTTTGCAGGTGGTCAGATGCTTGGAAAGGCACTTATGTTCCTAGTCCTACAAGTAAACATCCAGTGATTTGCAAAACCTTTGAATAAGATTCATTTATCTCAGAATGAGAAGCTGTGACAAAATTCAACCACAAAACCAGCAGGTGCACCATAGGGATTTCAAATGGTGAGGACCGTGGTTCCAGGTGAGAAATCATGTTTTGCAGCTGTTGACTGTTAAACTCATCGTTGTGAAGATGAAAAAATATAATTTTGGGGCTATAGAAGCAGCTGGAAGGTGGCATGCCGAATGTCACCATCAGCTGATGAACACAGGGTGGTGGGAGGGGAGAGAGGCATAGCCAAGGTGGGAGAAAATACACGAGAGTAGTAACTCTATGTTTTATATCTGTTGCTAGAAGTGAGTGACCAAGGGGCCTTGCCTGAAGCAGCTCTCTGGAAAAGTAGCTTTCAAAGGTGAGGCTGCTGCGGGCACCGGGCGGGAGACTGTGGGTGTAAATACAAGGTTGACACCCTGCTTTGAACACCAGTATGTCACATGGAGGTCACTGCTTCCACTTCATGGAGACTGAATCTTCAAATACCGACGCTGCTTCAGTTTGAAAAGAAAGGTAGAAGTGTAAAGAGTCCTTGTCTGAAGCTTGATGAAGCTGGGAATCTTGGCTACCCGTAAGCCATTGCAGACTTTTACTATCTGACATGACACTAAACAATCTGTCACTGGAAACCCACCCAATTTTCTAAGCTTTTAGCAGATTTCTACAAAACTGAGCATGGTGCCAGGAAGTATTTGGATTTCAGATAACTTGCAAATTCTGATGAAGGTATGTTTTGATGATAAATTTATCCCAAGAGGTCTTGCTGTGGCTTAGTTTTTGTATGGATTTAAGATGTAGCCTGATAAACAGTTCATGGCAATAATCTTATACGTGCTTCTTGGGAAAGTTCCAGAAGACAGCACTCAAGCAGTCTTATTTTCGCAAAGTTCACTAAAATAGTAACAAATCATTAAACATAGAGCAATTTCAGTTAACTAATCAGTGAAAACTTCAGGCTCCACTTCACACTTACTGGGGTTCTTCATGCAGGAAACCATATTTAGTGCAGTTTAGATAACAGTCTGATTTAAATCCCTCTTATTTATTTAACAGTATGGTTTGTAACTAGCTTGGACTTAGTATATTTTTCTTAAGGAAACTTTTTTTTTTTGAGCAAAAGTGTATCTTTAATCAGTGAAGGCTCAGAGAGCAGGTAATTATCAGCTGAGTCTGTTTTTATTTATCTTTGGAAAGAGGAAGATAGTTTTCTTTGTCATCTATTAGTCGCATTGCTGCTGAGGGGGGCAGGAGGTGGGAAGGAAGTTTTTTTTTAGTTATTTTTGAGAGGGAGAAAGCTGAGAAGTTAAGGGCTTGCAGGGAAAGTCAATGGGGAATTGAAATACAAAGTTCAGGAGATGTGTCTGTCATAGCACAAGCAGCGACACTTTCAAGAAAAAAGGCAGAAACTATTCTGAGGCAGAGGTTGCATTTTTGGTATCCAGTATCGAGGAAAAAGAGGTAAATATCGCTTATATTGAACATTTTAAATTGGGGATATTTAGAAAAAACCTACTTGCTGTGTTAGACAGAGGAACTCCAAATAACCTGTAAACCATCAATCAACAATGACCAGTTACAGAAGTCCTGGTACATCTTTTGATGTTGCATATAGATGTTTCAGACAGAATAATAATTATTTTTGTGGCATGATAATGATCTGAAGACTCCTAGTTTGTAGAAAATATACTGAAGAGACAAAAAGCCACCTATTGAAAGCAAAATAGCGATGTTGCAGCTGCTCACAAGGAGTCACGCTGCCCTCACTTGTTTTTGTAATCCATTGGGAGATTTATCTCTCTACTCAAGTTGAAGTTGTGTTAATGTCAGTGGTCTCTGGACTTTCATGAAGTGTACATGAAAACAGCTAAAACACCAGTCAATCCCCAGAACTGCAACACCAATAAATATCCCACTATAATTTGAAATGTGGTACATCTTTGTGACTGCTAGAATCCAGTTCATGTGGCATTAGACTGTATATTTTCCTTGAGTTCAGAGATGAAAAAGACAAAATCTGGCAATGAAACCCTGAGTTGGAAGTTAGCTTAACAGTATTGCAAACCAGTGCCCTTGCATTTTATGTGATTTAATGTAAATGTTCACTGGAAAAAAGATTGCTATGGATAAAGAAAATAGACCTTGTTTTTGAGATTAGGTTATGGATACATACTTGGAAGTTTTAAGTTCTATCTGTGTGTGTTTGCTTTGGTTAGCAGATATCAAATATGCTAGATGCTTACAATATGGAGAAATATCAGCTGATCCAAGACTGATACAACAAAATAGTGTATTTCAAAAAAGGCTGCATAACAAAAAATGTTGTGTTCAGGGGTCAGAAACGTATGTGTGAAGGACCAGAACAGTGACATTTCTGAACAACTACCTGCAGCCACAGGAATATGTTAGCCGACTAGAGACTTTGAGTTATCTCTGAAAAAGTCTGTAGGGATCAAAAGTTAAGATGCAGGATCTGGTAGACTGCTTCAAAACTTTTGACCCATACAGATGTGCAGAGACCGCATAGAACAGCTGGCTTGAAGGTGTGTACCACCACGGGCTTCATCAGGGCTGCATCTTGAGAATTGCATGGCTGTGATCTTGGGGAAAGACATTTAATGTCAAAAAGACACTAGAAGATCTGTGTTTTTACACTAAGGTGCTTATTGTCATAATGCCTTGATAGTATCTAAAAGCCTCAGTGTCTGCACCCTTGTCCATTTTTACATTGTTTCTTTTGTCTGCAGTACCCTATAATAAGAACATGTATTATAATATAATTATGTATTATAGGTGAAACAAACCCATAATGACCAATAGTTTAAATAACATTTTCTATGCATGTGCCTGAAAATAAGTGTAGAAATTTTATCACCCACTATGTCTTTCAGGAGCATGTAAATAGTGTTCTCTGTTGGTTTAGGTCAGCAAACTTTTATGGGTTCAGCATGGAGCCATTCTGAGGGGAAAATGTTGCTCTTCCAATGTGGAAGAAGTAGTTAAAATTATTTAGTAAACTTTGTGAAGCTACACTTCATGCATTTAAACAAACTAATCTCTTTACACCTGTAAGAAAAAGCAATATGAATTTGGAGACACATTAATCATTGCAGTTTGTAATGAATAATGCATTTGTTTGTTTCTGCATGTTATCTGATAATATATGGTAAAACATGTTTTACCTCTTTGGCATACACATTGCAGCTTTTATGTAATGTATTATGTGTGGAACTTAAATGGAATTTTTTGTTTTGCCTTTTTTTTTAAAGTGCACATTTCATGTATGTGAGTGTAGCCAGTACCTTCCCCTTTTCTCCAGCTTTCCCAGCCAACAACAGCTGTCCCCTCCAAATACTTCAGCCAAATTGTGCAAACAGGTAGAAGCCTGAAAGGTAATTAAGCTCTCAAAGCTTTGTGAAAACAGGTATCCAGGGAAGGAGGAAGTCTCTAGAATTGGCTCAACTGAGGGATGGGATATAGTATGAGCACTCAGATTACAGGATTCCAGGAAATCCTGGGTGGAAAGATCTGATGAGGGGCATACAGCAGGAA
>NW_010546773.1:60657-66375 GCF_000687285.1 Phaethon lepturus
ACCAAGAGCAGTGAAGCGTAACTATCTACAATCCCTGGTGTATCCAAGAGATGCTATGAGCTGATGTCACATCCTAACATGAAACAAAGATGTGGCTAACTCAGTGCAAAACTTGGAGCTTAGTTGTTCTCCAGCATAGATAACCTCTGAGACAGGAAATCATGCGAGATCTAAATCCATAGGAAACTGGGCTCTTTCAGTGGCAGTACTTGTGGAATTATATGCTTTTCTTTTCTCTTCTTTTATTGCATTTAAAAAAGACAATAACATTGACCTGGAATGGAGAACTTGTCTTCTAGGTGGACACAGCCATCTGCAGAGCTCTTTAATTGAAATTAAAGTAAAATTTTCTTATGCTACATTTTATTATATTTCACCTATACTCCTGCAGTACATCAAAATTTTCCTTTTAAAGAGGAAAAACGTTCACATTTTTGCTGCTATTTTGCTGCCGTAATAAAATAGAGGTGTATCAAGAGGGGATGAGGAAAGAAAGCGTTAGAGAAACATACTGTTGCACTCTCCAGGCTTCTTGCAAGTCATGATCCTCAGCACTGAACCGTACTGGTTTATAACAGCTGAGAAGTAGGCTGTTCCTGCTCTGTCAGGTAGGTCTCTGAGTAATTTCCATCAAGGGGGTGATTTATAAGATAGACTTGAAAAGTCCAAGCTGACAAAGGTGGACTTTTCATAAAATATGTAATTAAAATACCAACAAAAACAGATCTGTCTTGTGCTTGTCAAATACTCTATTTTTGTTGTATGGTGAGTATTTTTTGTGTTGACAGTATGCCTACTGAAAGCAATATTTCCTATAACTACAGGAAGAGATAAATCATAGCATGCTATCTGCCACATTAAATAAAAACTAATAACCCGATTAGCTTTTCTATTAAGTGATATTGCTAATACATGGTTAAATAAAGCACCAACAAAGAAATACTTGTCCTTCGAATATAAAAACATATTATAAAATTCCAGCAGACTAAATGATACAACTCTATGACAAATAATTTTTTTCTCACAAATAAGTGCATGTTTTATCAAAAATACCTGTATTTAAATATTCAATTGCCTATAAGGTTCTGATTTTTTTTTCTCCTCCCACTGCATCAGGAGGAAAACAATTCTGCCAGATCAACACCTGGGGACTTTATTCCATACATAAATGGGTAGTATATTAAAGCAGACAAATAGTAGCTCAGTTCATTTTGACAACTGAAGTATTTAGATTTAAGTATATCTAACAGAAATATGTTTGCTTTTCTCCTCCTGACTGAAGCAGAGGAGAAAAAAAAAATTAACTTTCCTGTGGAAAAAATAGATTTTTTTTTTAAATGAAATTACATTTTTCATATTCTTGACCAACTGAACTTTTCAGTTTACAGTGATACTTTTAGGATTGTGTGGTGTATTGGCTCCTTTTTTATGAAGCTTTGCAATATATTGCTTTCTGGTGACTGTTCCACAGAGGGAAAAAATAACTTATTATTTGTTCAGATAACTGAGTTCTCTTGAAGTAGCAGAGGTCAGTGTTTTTACCACAAAAGCACTGGGCTCCAGCTCCTCAACAACTATTGGGTGGGTGAGTTTTTTCACTATCAAGTCTGTTTGCAACACACGGGTTTTAACAGGCCATGGATTACTGACTTGTATTTTCTGAAAAAGCCATTAATTCCCCTAAACTCATTTTTACCAATCCCTACAACAAATAGTTAAAATGAGACTAATGTCCTTGAATTAATTTTCTGACATCTGCAGAGTAATGATTCAAAGTAGAATTTTAACATTCTGAGCTTCTCTGTAGTCTTCCTGACTTGAATTACTTCCCTTGAAATTTCCAGAATCCATGCTTATGTTTTCTTTTTGTTACTGAAACAATAGAACTAATACTTCCTGGAGTTCTTCAGAAGTGACAGAGGTTTTTGTGGCCTGGTGTGGTGGTTTTTTTTAATTTCTTTTTTTTCTTCTCCAGGGCATTTAACATTAATTTATCTGAGCAAAGTTGTACTTGTTTGCAGAACCAAGGCATAAATCTGCAAATACGTTTTTTTTCTGTGTGACCAAGTTCCATATGAACTCAAGAGTGTTGGTTATGTTATGATAGAGTCAGGAGAGGCCAGTTTTGGAGATTTTGGAGATACATATAATCTTGGTGCACAGTAGTATAATCAAACCTTTGAATGGTCCATTCTCCTAAGCAAAACGCTTACTGACTCCCCACATACAGCTCCAGATAGCCATTAACCTCACTTTGAAAACTTAGGTAGCCCAGTGAAAAGCAGATATAACAAATCTAAGGGGGTGGAACTGTATAAGTATATAGGTATGTATGCCTGCACATATTAGTACATATATAAAGCTAGGAAACGGCTGCTTCTTTTTTTAAATTACAGCAGAGTTATTTGGAAGGGTATGTCAAACTTTTTAAAGGACCAGGAAAAAAAAAAATTATCACAAAGTCTGCAGTGAGAAGAGAATAATTCTCTTCCTGATATGTCCTCCTTAGAGGATACAAGGATTCTTTACCTGTTTGTTTCTAGTCTCACTGTTTTTTCCTTCTTTAAAAATTATTTTATATTTTTAATGGAATATGTCTGCCAGGCTGTACCTGGGGGATTGTGTTTGTGAATGTTTTCCATCCTGTCACTGAATGCCTGTCGTTCAGCAAAGTTTGGCTTTTGAATTTTCTTGTCTGTGTGGTAGCAGTTAATCTACTCATTAAGGATTTCACCTCGAAGGGCAACTTGCTGTCGGTCTCTGTGTAATTTGATTTAGAAGATGGAATTCAAAACATGTACCTGTTCCACTGTGCCTATTAAAGAACCTGGTCTTTGACACAACAGGTAGTGATCATCTGGGTCTTCCCATAGAAATGGATTAAAAAACCAAATTACTGGCATTTTCAAAATGCTGATAAGTTAACGCTTGATTATAATAGAAGTTTGAATCTTTTAAGCATTTAGGCTGCAGGTACTTTACCACTGTAATTTTCTCCCACTGCCCAAGTACAGTAGGTAAGGAGCCCTTCCTATTCAGTCAGGTGTGGGAAGGCTTCCAGGGCCCAAAAGCTTGGTGTGGTTGTACAACATTTCTTGGATATTCTGCCTCAGGCAGAAATACTCTAGAAGAGTCAACCCAACCGCAGAGGGTATGAGGCAAGAAGACAGATGGGACTGGGCAGCTGCTTGGTAGGCATATATTTCTGCTACAGTCGGTGCAGTCAGTAGTGGAAGTCTGGGTTAATGGTACAAGAGGAATTACAAATTAAAATGCGTCTCAACAAGAATGTCATTCAGAGCTCTTCTTCTCACTGTTGCCATAAAGATGCTTCTTCCAGTTATTAAGACACCGGTAACATTCTCCATTCCTAATTCAAAAGCAGAGTTTCCATCTATGGTTAAATATTCATCAGTTTGATTTTCTCTGGATGTAGATCTTCCATCTACAGTGAAATATTCATCAGTCTGATTTTCTGTGAACGTGCAGCTTCTCTGCAGGCACCTCAGCATTGTAACTCAACTGATTCCTCCAGTCTCTGTGTTCTTCCATTCACTTCAGAAATGGAAACACTTTCTGTACACGCTTCTTCCCTTAAAGAGTGATGGAGAGGCAGGTCCTAAAGGGACTCTTTCCTGGTGATCCCAACCATTTTAGCCTTTCTGGGACCTGCAGCTTGTTATGAGGCTTTATGTTAATTGTTCACATAGGTGCCTAGTATAGCATGCCAGAATCACCTCCACAGGGGGTTGACAGCTGTGATACAGGTGTATGGGATATCCACAGCCATGGAGACCAGTTGGAATACGCTAGAGACTTTCAAATGGTCTCTCAAGCGTGGGAAACTGAAGCTCTGTAATCCTCATAAATGTGCCAGGGCTGGACATGCCTTTATGATCTCTCTCATCTGGAGCTTCTTAGCTGACTGTTTAAATTTCCGAGCAGTTTCTGGGATGTTTCAGTGTTGGCTGTTGCAGTGTGACATGACACCTTTTAGCTACGCAGGTCTGAATATGTATGACTTGAACAGAATGCAGCAGTGTTACGATTGCTGTCATTTATTTTACCTTTGAGCTGCATTATATCTTCCTGCCCCTTATGATGTACTGAAGGACTTTGTTATTTTTTTAACTTCTTGCCTACACTGATTTCAAAATTAGTTTTTTAAAATGCACTATGAAGTAAACCCCATTTTTACAATATGCTTTTTATATAATTGGTAACAGTCCACCTGTAATGGCTGAGATTGGCATGACCATTTGTTACTTGGCAGCTAGTAATCTCCCACTGTCTGGTCTGTCTGGTTTATTTTCAAGAAACTGTCCTCCTTTTTTCCCTGATCATTTTATATGGATCAGAATATTCTCGAATTTTCTGAATAATTTTTGCCTAGCAGTTTGCAAAATCCTGCAGTCAACCACTGACATGGATTATAGCTTTTCAGGATCTTGTGTAACCTTCCCTAATTGTCCATCAGCATCACTTGCCTTTAGGAATCTTTCAAGTACTGCATCGACCTTCTCTCTACCACTCTTAAGTCATGTACAGTAGGTGTTAACGTTGGTCCTCTTACTGAGGTTGCTTTGTCTACTACAATGAAGAACAAACCTACCTGACAAGGGCTTGTTTTAGGAGTTGGTGTTAAGAATGTATTTTTATGAAAAATGATCAGAGTAAGGATGAATTTTCCTTATGCACATGGTAATCCTTTGGTCATGGCCTTAGAAGTACTTAAAGTTAAGTCAGTAGTACTTTCCAGAGAAGGAACAACTTAGAGACTTTCCACACCTGAGGAGTCTCTCAAATATGTTCCTGCAAACACTTTGCTGTGGTGAACTGGTCTTTCCCAAAGAAAACACTGCAAAGAGCATTTTCATCAAGGAATTCCCAAACGGCCAAGTACTCAGAGCAATGCAATACTCATGCTCAAGTGCAACAAACCGATAGGGAAGGGAGATGTTCTTCTCATTAGATTTCACTAGCACTGTGTGATACCACCAGATTTCAGTATTTGAGCTGACAGAGATGATTTAGAGTGCAAATAAACTATTAGCATAATTAGATTAGACATACCATGGTGCAATTAGAATCGCCTCTGTCAGACCATTCTTCATTAATAGAACTTGTTCAGAACATACTGTCTGCTTCCTGCTTCTCTTAGACTAATTAGTTATGTGTATGGGCGCTTGGATTGCTTAATTATTTTCGTTGTTCACCCTTAACATTTTGTGGAACTGGGACATGCTGTCACTCAGAAAGAGGCTGTGGAATTGACCTGCGTCCAGGAAAGATGGACTCTAGACATCCACTGGGTTGAAATGATAGTAAGGGTATATAAGAGCTTGGAACAGAGCAAACATAGGTGGAAGGAGTTCATAGATTTACTGTGAGAGGAGGAAGATATCAACCAAACTGCTGCTTGGAGACAGATCTTGCTGCTTACAAAGATGGAACTTTGTAGAACTAAGATGGATCTGAGATAAAGGAGGAAAGTTACTGGGGTTGGAGAGAAGGAAAAGATGAGGGACAGGAGTCTTTTTATGATTTTTTTTTTCTTTTTAATAACAAAATGTCATGCTCTTGTAGTAATCTTCCAATGTGACAGTTCAGAGATCTGCACAGGCTTTGGCTTTCTAAGCCTTTAAATTAAAGCGGATTGTGTAATAGACTTTTTGCTTTGGTTGAAAAAAAAATTAAGTAAATTTGAAGTCTGTTTAG